>NC_084739.1:53140922-53314791 GCF_033978785.1 Entelurus aequoreus
GCTCATGTTGGCAAGGACAGTGAAACCTGGAGAGTTGTGATTGGGAAAAATGGCCACCCGGATCTGAACCCAAGTGGTGCTTTGTTATTGGACTTTTGTGCTCGTCACGGATTGTCCATAACAAACACAATGTTCAAACATAAGGAAGAACTTTGAACATGTCACGAGGGAGGTGCTGGACAATGAGTCTGAGTGGACCATGTTCCGTGCCTCTCTTGTCGAGTCTGCTGATTGGAGCTGTGGCCGCAAGGTGTTTGGTGCCTGTCGTGGCGGTAATCTTAGAATTCGCTGGTGGCCACCAGCAGTGAGGGATGCCGTCAAGCTGAAGAAAGAGCCTATCGGGTCCTTTTGTCTCATGGGACTCCAGAGGCAGCGGGCATACCGACAGGCCAAGCATTGCCTGGGGAATCTGTGGTGGACTCTCCTATTTCTGGGGCTTAGGTTGCCTAGGTAGTTAAAAAGCTCCTCTGTGGCAAGGCCCCGGTGGTGGATGAGTTCCTTAAGGCTCTGGATACTGTGGGGCTGTCTTGGTTGACAAGACTCTGCAACATCGTGTGAACATTGGGGGCGGTACCTCTGGATTGGCAGACCGGGGTGGTGGTTCCTCTCTTTAAGAAGGGGAACCGGAGGGTGTGTTCCAACTATCGTGAAACACACTCCTCAGCCTTCCCGGTAAGGTCTATTCATGTGTACTGGAGAGGAGGAAACTCGGATCCAGGACGAACAGTGTGGTTTTCGTCCTGGTCGTGGAACGGTAGACCAGGTCTATACTCTCGGCAGGGTCCTTGAGTGTGAAGCGACTGGGATGAGAATCAGCACCTCCAAGTCCAAGTCCATGGTTCTCGCGCAGGAAAGGGTCGAGTGCCATCTCCAGGTTGGGGAGGAGATCTTGCCCCAAGTGGTGGAGTTCAAGTACCTAGGAGTCTTGTTCACGAGTGAGGATAGAGTGGATCGAGAGATCCACAGGCGGATTGGTGCGGCGTCTTCAGTATTGAGGACGCTATATCGATCCGTTGTGGTGAAGAAGGAGCTGAGCCAGAAGGAAAAGCTCTCAATTTACCGTCGATCTACGTTCCCAGCTTTGGGTTATGACCGAAAGGACAAGCGGCCGAAATGTGTTTCCTCTGCCGGGTGGTGGGTTTCTCCTTAGAGACAGAGTGAGAAGCTCTGTCATCCGGGAGGAACTCAAAGTAAAGCCGCTGCTCCTCCACATTGAGAGGAGCCATGAGGTGGTTCGGGCATCTGCTCAGGATGCCACCCGAACGCCTCTAGGGAGGTGTGGCAGGAGGCCACGGGGAAGACCTAGGACACATTGGAAAGACTATGTCCCCGGCTGGCCTGGGAACGCCTCGGAATACCCCGAGAAGAGCTGGACTAAGTGGCTGGGGAGAGGGAAGTCTGGGATTTTCTGCTCAGGCTGCTGCCCCCGCAACCCGACCTCGGATAAGCGGAAGAAAATGGATGGATTTAGAATGACAGTTATACTGTCAGATTGAGTACAAAAACTAACTAAACCTTACACAATATAATGTTTCTAGTAAAACTCACAAAGATACATATCTCCAGGCATTATTAGCCATTTTGCATGTGTGGTTTAGGAGTTATGTTTAAATAAATAACTGTCAGATTGAGTGTGACAGTAAACTGTCATAGTGAGTAAAACCCTTATTTTGTATTTGCAAACCTTACAAAAACAACTAAATCTAGTTACACTCACACAGATACAATATTACAGGCATTTTTAGACATAATGCATGTTTGGTTTTAGAGTAATGTTTATATAACTTTCATATTTAGTATGACAGCTGTACTGTCATATTGAATAAAAAAAACAACTAACTTGTGTCTTTGCAAACCTTACAAAATAACATTTTTCTAGTAAAACTAACTAGATACATGCTCCAGGCATTATTAGCCATTTTGCATGTGTTGTTTGAGTTATGTTTAAATAACTGTCATATTGAGTGTGACAGTATACTGTCATAAAACCCAATTTTTGTATTTGCAACCCTGATTCTAGTAAAACTCACATATATACAATATTACAGGCAGTTTTGGACATAATGCATGTTTGGTTTTGGAGTTATGTTTATATAACTTTCATATATAATATGACAGCTAAACTGTTATATTAGGTAAAAAAACTAACTTTTGTTTGTCATAAAACCCAATTTTTGTATTAGCAAACCATACAACTGATTCAAATAAAACTCACATGGATTCAATATTACAGGCATTTTCAGACATTTTGCATGCTTGGTTTAGGAATTATGTTGTAATACATTTGTATTGCTTTTTTCACATTATCTCAGGATTTTTAGAACATTACTGTCATATTGAGTAAAAAAATAATTTTTGTGTTTGCAAGCCTTAAAAAAAGCATATGTTTCCAGTAAAACTCCCAAAGATGCATTATTTCAGGCATTATTAGCCATTTTTCAGGTGTAGTTTAGGAGTTATGTTTAAATAACTGTCATAGTGAGTTAAAAAAAACTAACTTGTGTCTTTGCAAACCTTACAAAAGAAAATGTTTCTAGCAACACTCACAAAGATCATTTTTTTCACGCTATTAGACATGTTTCATGTGTATTTAGGAGTTAAAATTAAATAACTTTCATATTGAGTGTTAAAGTTATAATGTCATTATGTGTAAAACCTAATTTTTGTATTTGCAAACCTTACAAAAACAATTGATTCTAGTAAAACTTACATAGATTCAATATTACAGGCATTTTTAGACAATTTACATGTTTGGTTTAAAAGTTGTGTTTGAATACATTTGTATTGCTTTTTTGGCATTATCTCAGGATTCTAAGATCATTACTTTCATATTGAGTAAAACACTACTTTTTGTTTTTGCAAACCTTACAAACTCACATGAATACATTATTATTAGCAATTTTAGACATGACACATGTTTGGTTTTGGAGTTATGTTTATATAACTTTTATATTTAGTATGACTGTTATACTGTCATATTGAATAAAAAAAAACTAACTTGTGTCTTTGCAAACTTTACAAAATATCATTTTTCTAGTAAAATTAACAAAGATAAATGTCTCCAGGCATCATTGCCCATTTTGCATGGGTTGTTTAGGAATTATGTTTAAATACATTTTTATTGCTTTTTTCGCATTATCTCAGGATTCTTAGATCCTTACTTTCAAATTGAGTAAAAAACTACTTTTTGTTTTAGCAAACCTTGCAAACTCACATAAATACATTATTACAGGCATTTTTAGACATAACACATGTTTGGTTTTGGAGTTATGTTTATATAAATTTTATATTTAATATGACTGTTATACTGTCATATTTAATTTAAAAAAACTAGCTAGTGTCTTTGCAAACTTTACAAAATATCATTTTTCTAGTAAAACTAAGAAAGATACATGTCTTCAGGCATTATTAGCCATTTTGCACGGGTTGTTTAGGAATTATGTTTAAATACATTTTTATTGCTTTTTTTGCATTATCTCAGGATTCTTAGATCATAACTTTCATATTGAGGAAAAAACTACTTTTTTTTTTGCAAACCTTACAAACTCACATTAATACATTATTACAGGCATTTTTAGACATGACACATGTTTGGTTTATGAGTTATGTTTATATAACTTTCATATTTAGTATGACTGTTATACTGTCATATTGAATAACAAAAAAACTAGCTTGTGTCTTTGCAAACTTTACAAAAGATCATTTTTCTATTAAAACTAACAAAGATACATTTCTCCAGGAATTATTAGCCATTTTGCATGGGTTGTTTAGGAATTATGTTTAAAGACATTTTTATTGCTTTTTTCGCATTATCTCAGGATTCTTAGATCATTACTTTCATATTAAGTAAAAAACTACTTTTTGTTTTTGCAAACCTTAAAAACTCACATAAATACATTATTATAGGCAATTTTAGACATGACACACGTTTGATTCTGGTGTTATGTTTATATAACTTTCATATTTAGTATGACTGTTATACTGTCTTATTGAATAAAAAAAAACTAGCTTGTGTCTTTGCAAACTTTACAAAAGATCATTTTTCTAGTAAAACTAACAAAGATACATGTCTCCAGGCATTATTACCCATTTTGCAAGGGTTGTTTAGGAAATATGTTTAAATACATTTTTATTGCTTTTTTCGCATTATCTCAGGATTCTAAGATCATTACTTTCATATTGAGTAAAAAACTACTTTTTGTTTTTGCAAACCATACAAACTCACATAAATACATTATTACAGACATTTTTAGACATGACACATGTTTGGTTTTGGAGTTATGTTTATATAACTTTTATATTTAATATGACTGTTATACTGTCATATTGAATTAAAAAAAACTAGCTTGTGTCTTTGCAAACTTTACAAAATATCATTTTTCTAGTAAAACTAACAAAGATACATGTCTCCAGGCATTATTACCCATTTTGCATGGGTTGTTTAGGAATTATGTTTAAATACATTTTTATTGCTTTTTTCGCATTATCTCAGGATTCTAAAATCCTTACTTTCATATTGAGGAAAAAACTACTTTTTGTTTTTGCAAACCTTACAAACTCACATAAATACATTATTATAGGCAATTTTAGACATGACACACGTTTGGTTCTTGAGTTATGTTTATATAACTTTCATATTTAGTATGACTGTTATACTGTCTTATTGAATAAAAACAACTAGCTTGTGTCTTTGCAAACTTTACAAAAGATAATTTTTCTAGTAAAACTAACAAAGATACATGTCTCCAGGCATTATTAGCCATTTTGCATGGGTTGTTTAGGAATTATGTTTAAATACATTTTTATTGCTTTTTTCGCATTATCTCAGGATTCTAAAATCCTTACTTTCATATTGAGGAAAAAACTACTTTTTGTTTTTGCAAACCTTACAAACTCACATTAATACATTATTACAGGCATTTTTAGACATGACACATGTTTGGTTTTGGAGTTATGTTTATATAACTTTCATATTTAGTATGACTGTTATACTGTCATATTGAATAAAAAAAACTAGCTTGTGTCTTTGATATCTTTACAAAAGTTCATTTTTTTAAAACTAACAACGTTACATGTCTCCCTAGGCATTATTAGCCATTTTGCATGTGTTGTTTAGGAGCTAGGTTTAAATACATTTTTATTGCTTTTTTCCCATTATCTCGGGGTTCTAAGAACATTACAGTCAAGTAAAAAAACTACTTTTTGTGATTGCAAAATGTAAAACTCAGTAAAACTCCCAATGATTCATTATTTCAGGCATTATTAGCCATTTTTTTGTGTGGTTTATGAGTTATGTTTAAATAACTGTCATATTGAGTGTGATTTTGTCATTGTGAGTAAAACCTAATTTTTGTATTTGCAAACCTTACAAAAACAACCGATTCTAGGAAAACTCACATTGATACAATATTACAGGCATGTTTAGACATATTGCATGTTTGGTTTTGGAGTTATATTTATATAACCTGCTTTCTGAGCCGCCACCTTTGTGGTTTGCGTGTCCCACTGATCCAGGAACTATGTTGTCCGGGGGCTTCTATGGTCTCCCAAGACAAACAGGTCCTAGGTGAGGGATCAGACAAAGAGCAGCTCAAAGACCTTTATTAAAAGTACAATTGAGGACCTAGATTTTTTCTCGCCCGGACGCAGGTCACCGTGGCTCCCCTGTGGAGCCAGGCCCAGAGGTGTGGCACGATGGCGATTGACGGGCCTGTCCCCATGGGGCCCAGCCGTGCTCAGCTCGAAGAGGCAACGTGGATCCCCCCTCCAGGGCTCACCACTCATGGGCTGGGTCATAGAGGGTGCAGTGTGAGCTGGGCGGCAGCCGAAGGCAGGGCACTTGGTGGTCCGATTATCGGCTACATAAGCTCGCTCTTGGGACATGGAACGTCACCTCGCTGGGAGGGAAGGAGCCTGAGCTGGTGCTTGAGGTGGAGACGTTCCCGGCTAGATATAGTTGGACTCACAGCAAGGGCTCTGGAACCTGTTCTCTCAGAGGGGCTGGACTGAGCTGAACTTTCATTACTTGCAACGCCAGAGTGGAAGAGATTCCACACTGGCGTTGCAACTAATGAGAGGCTGGGGTGGCAATTCTTTTTGCCCCCCGGCTCAAAGCCTGCACGTTGGACTTTAAACCCAATAGACGAGATGGTAGCTTCCTTCAGCCTTCGGGTTGGGTGACGGGTCCTGACTGTTGTTTGTGTTTACACACCAAACAGCAGCTCAGAGTACCAACTCTTTTTGGATTCCCTTGAGGGAGTACTGGAGAGTGCTCCCTCGGGTGATTCCCTTGTTCTGCTGGTGGACTTCAACGCTATGTTGGCAACGACAGTGAAACCTGGAGAGTCGTGATTGGGAAAAATGGCCACCCGGATCTGAACCCAAGTGGTGCTTTGTTATTGGACTTTTGTGCTTGTCACGGATTGTCCATAACAAACACAATGTTCAAACATAAGGGTGTCCATATGTGCACTTGGCACAAGGACACCCTCGGCCGCATGATTGACTTTGTAGTTGTGTCATGGGATTTGCGGCCTCATGTTATGGACACTCGGTGAAGAGAGGGGCAGAGCTTTCTACCAACTACCACCTGGTGGTGAGCTGGCTCCGATGGTAGGGGAGGATGCCGGTCAGACCTGGCAGGCCCAAACGCATTGTAAGGGTCTGCTGGGAACACCTAGCAGAGTCTCCTGAAGAACTTTGAACATGTCTGGAAGAACTTTGAACATGTCACGAGGGAGGGGCTGGACATTGAGTCTGAGTGGACCATGTTCCGTTCCTCTCTTGTTGAGCCAGCTGATTGAAGCTGTGGCCGCAAGGTGTTTGGTGCCTGTCGTGGCGGTAATCCACCAGCAGTGAGGGATGCTGTCAAGCTGAAGAAAGAGCCACCGGGTCCTTTTGGCTCATGGGACTCCAGAGGCAGTGGGCATACCGACAGGCCAAGCGAGACCTCCTCAGTCCCACCAACACGTCTTCCTATGAGGAAACAGTGCCTGGGAAGTCTGTGGTGGGCTCTCCTATTTCTGGGGCTGAGGTTGCCAAGGTAGTTAAAAAGCTCCTCGGTGGCAAGGCCCCGGGGGTATGAGCTCCGTCCGGAGTTCCTTAAGGCTCTGGATGCTGTGGGGCAGTCTTGGTTGACAAGACTCTGCAACATTGCGTCTACATCGGGGGCGGTACCTCTGGATTGGCAGACCGGGGTGGTGGTTCCTCTCTTTAAGAAGGGGAACCGGAGGGTGTGTTCCAACTATCGTAGATCACACTCCTCAGCCTTCCCGGTAAGGTCTATTCATGTGTAATGGAGAGGAGGAACCTCGGATCCAGGACGAACAGTGTGGTTTTCGTCCTGGTCGTGGAACGGTAGACCAGCTCTATACTCTCGGCAGGGTCCTTGAGTGTGCATGGGAGTTTGCCCAACCAGTCTACATAAGTTTTGTGGACTTGGAGAAGACATTCGACCTTGGCCCCCGGTAAATCCTATGGGGAGTGCTCAGAGAGTATGCAGTATCGGCATGTCTGATTGTGGCGGGTGTCTCCCTGTATGATCAGTGTCAGAGCTTGGTCCGCATTGCCGGCAGTAAGTCGGACCCCTTTCCAGTGAGGGTTGGACTCCGCCAAGGCTGCCCTTTGTCACCGATTCTGTTCATAACTTTAATGGACAGAATATCTAGGCGCAGTCATGGCTTTGAGGATCCCCTCAACGCCATGACTGCGCCTGGTTTGGTGGCTGCAGGATTAGGTCTCTGCTTTTTGCAGATGATGTGGTCCTGATGGCTTCAACTGGCCAAGATCTTCAGCTTTCATTGGATCGGTTCGCAGTGAAGCGACTGGGATGAGAATCAGCACCTCCAAGTCCGAGTCCATGGTTCTCGCCCGGGAAAGGGTGGAGTGCCATCTCGAGGTTGGGAAAGAGATCTTGCCCCAAGTGAAGGAGTTCAAGTACCTAGGAGTCTTGTTCACGAGTGAGGATAGAGTGGATTGTGAGATCTACAGGCGGATCGGTGCGGCGTCTTCAGTAATGAGGACGCTATAATCGATCCGTTGTGGTGAAGAAGGAGCTGAGCCAGAAGGAAAAGCTTTCAATTTACCGGTCGATCAACGTTCCCATCCTCACCTATGGTCATGAGCTTTGGGTTATGACCGAAAGGACAAGGTCACGGGTACAAGCGGCCGAAATGAGTTTCCTCCGCCGGGTGGTGGGTCTCTCCCTTAGAGATAGGGTGAGAAGCTCTGTCATCTGGGAGGAACTCAGTGTAAAGCCGCTGCTCCTCCACATTGAGAGGAGCCAGATGAGGTGGTTCGGGCATCTGCTCAGGATGCCACCCGAACGCCTCCCTAGGTCCGAACGGCAGGAGGCCATGGGGAAGACCTAGGATACATTGGAAAGACTATGGCCTGGGAACGCCTCGGGATCCCCCGAGAAGAGCTGGACGAAGTGGCTGGGGAGAGGGAAGTCTGGGCTCTCTGCTTAGGCTGCTGCCCCCGCAACCCGACCTCGGATAAGCGGAAGAAAATGGATGGATTTAGTATGACAGTTATACTGTCATATTGAGTGTGACAGTATACTGTCATAAAACCCAATTTTTGTATTTGCAAACCTGATTCTAGTAAAACTCACATCTATACAATATTACAGGCAATTTTGGACATAATTCACGTTTGGTTTTGGAGTTATGTTCATATAACTTTAATATATAGTATGACATCTATACTGTTATAATGAGTAAAAAAACTAACTTGTGTCTGTCATAAAACTCAATTTTTGTATTTGCAAACCTTACAAAAACAAATGATTCTAGTAAAACTCACATGGATTCAATATTACAGGCATTTTTAGACATTTTGCATGTTTGGTTTAGGAATCATGTTGGAATACATTTGTATTGTTCTTTTCACATTATCTCAGCATTTTAAGAACTTACTGTCATATTGAGTAGAAAAAACTTTTTGTGTTTGCAAGCCTTAAAAAAACAACCGATTCTAGTAAAACTCACATTGATACAATATTACAGGCATGTTTAGACATCTTGCATGTTTGGTTTTGGAGTTATGTTTATATAACCTGCTTTCTGAGCCGCCACCTTTGTGGTTTGCGTGTCCCACTGATCCTAGGAGCTATGTTGTCCGTGGGCTTCTATGCCCCCTGGTAGGGTCCCCCAAGACAAACAGGTCCTAGGTGAGGAATCAGACAAAGAGCAGCTCATAGACCTTTATGAAAAGTACAAATCGAGGACCTAGATATTTTCTCGCCCGGACGCGGGTCACCGTGGCTCCCCTGTGGAGCCAGGCCCAGAGGTGGGGCACGATGGCGAGCGACTGGTGCCCATGGGGCCCAGCTCGAAGAGGCAACGTGGGTCCCCCCTGCAATAGGCTCACCACTCATGGGCTGGGTCATAGAGGTCGGGTGCAGTGTTAGCTGGGCGGAAGCCGAAGGCAGGGCACTTGGCGGTCCGATTATCGGCTACATAAGCTCGCTCTTGGGACGTGGAACGTCACCTCGCGAGGTGGAGAAGTTCCCGGCTAGATAAAGCTGGACTCACTTCGACGCACAGCAAGGGCTCTGGAACCTGTTCTCTCAAGAGGGGTTGGACTCTCTTCCACTCTGGCGTTGCAAGTAATGAGAGGCTGGGTTGGCAATTCTTGTTGCCCCCCGACTCAAAGCCTGCACGTTGGACTTAACCCAGAAGACGAGATGGTAGCTTCCCTCCGCTTTCGGGTTGGGTAACGGGTCCTGACTGTTGTTGGTGTTTACGCACCAAACAGCAGCTCAGAGTACCCACTCTTTTTGGATTCCCTTGAGAGTGCTCCCTCGGGTGATTCCCTTGTTCTGCTGGGGGTCTTCAACGCTCATGTTGGCAACGACTTTGAAACCTGGAGAGTCGTGATTGGGAAAAATGGCCACCCGGATCTGAACCCAAGCGGTGCTTTGTTATTGGACTTTTGTGCTCGTCACGGATTGTCCATAACAAACACAATGTTCAAACATAAGGGTGTCCATATGTGCTCTTGGCACCAAGACACCCTCGGCCGCAGTTCCATTATTGACTTTGTAGTTGTGTCATGGGATTTGCGGCCTCATGTTTTGGACACTCGGGTGAAGAGAGGGGCGAGCTTTCTACCGATCACCACCTGGTGAGCTGGCTCCGATGGTGGGAGAGTCTTTTGGGAATGCCTAGCAGAGTCTCCTGTCAAAGAGAGTTTCTTTTTCCACCTCCGGAGGAACTTTGAACATGTCACAAAGGAGGTGCTGGACATTGAGTCTGAATGGATCATGTTCCGTGCCTCTCTTGTCAAGCCAGCTGATTGGAGCTGTGGCCGCAAGGTGTTTGGTGCCTGTCGTGGCGGTAATCCTAGAACCCGCTGGTGGCCACCAGCAGTGCGGGATGCCGTCTAGCTGAAGAAAGACCTTATCTGGTCCTTTTGGCTCATGGGACTCCAGAGGCAGCGGGCATACCGACAGGCCAAGCAGTGCTTGGGGAATCTGTGGTGGGCTCTCCTATTTCTGGGGCTGAGGTTGCCAAGGTAGTTAAAAAGCTCCTCGGTGGCAAGGCTCTGGATGCTGTGGGGCTGTTTTAGTTGACAAGACTCTGCAACATCGCGTGGACATCAGGGGCGGTACCTCTGGATTGGCAGACCGGGGTGGTGGTTCCTCTCTTTAAGAAGGGGAACCGGAGGGTGTGTTCCAACTATCGTAGATCACACTCCTCAGCCTTCCCGGTAAGGTCTATTCATGTGTACTGGAGAGGAGGAACCTCGGATCCAGGACGAACAGTGTGGTTTTCGTCCTGGTCGTGGAACGGTAGGCCAGCTCTATACTCTCAGCAGGGTCCTTCAGTGTGCATGGGAGTTTGTCCAACCAGTCTACATGTGCTTTGTGGACTTGGAGAAGACATTTGACCGTGGCCACCCCGGGAAGTCCTGTGGGGAGTGCTCAGAGAGTATGGGGTATCGGCATGTCTGATTGTGGCGGGTCGCTCCCTGTATGATCAGTGTCAGAGCTTGGTCCGCATTGCCAGCAGTAAGTCGGACCCCTTTCCAGTGAGGGTTGGACCGGAGTCCAACCCTCGTGTTGGCTGCCCTTTGTCACCAAATGTGTTCATACATTTTATGGACAGAATTTCTAGGCGCAGTCATGGCGTTGAGGGGATCCGGTTTGGTGGCTGCAGGATTAGGTCTCTCCTTTTTGCAGATGATGTGGTTCTTATGGCTTTAACTGGCCAGGATCTTCAGCTCTCATTGGATTAGTTCGCAGCCGAGTGTGAAGCGAGTGGGATGAGAATCAGCACCTCCAAGTCCAAGGTTCTCGCCCGGGAAAGGGTGGAGTGCCATCTCGAGGTTGGGCAGGAGATCTTGCCCCAAGTGGATGAGTTCAAGTACCTGGAGTCTTGTTCATGAGTGAGGGAAGAGTGGATCGTGAGATGCACAGGCTGATTGGTGCGGCGTCTTCAGTAATGAGGACGCTATATCGATTCGTTGTGGTAAGAAGGAGCTGCGCCAGAAGGAAAAGCTCTCAATTTATCGGTCAATCTACGTTCCCATCCTCACCTATGGTCATGAGCTTTGGGTTATGACCGGAAGGACAAGATCACGGGTACAAGCGGCCGAAATGAGTTTTCTCCGCTGGGTGGCGGGTCTCTCCCTTACTGTAAGAATTTTCACCGTTTAATTACAGAAACCTACTGGCAGCTAATGGTTCCAGTATAAAACTGTTTTTCTACAGCACACATACTGTGATTTATCACTACAGTTTATTACTTTAAAAAGTATCACAGTACTGTGCTGTATCAAATATACGCTTCACAGCATAATACTGTAATCTGTTCAGCGGCATTACACTGTTATTTTAGTGTATCTACTGTAATATCCATTAACAGTTAATTACAG
Source organism: Entelurus aequoreus (assembly GCF_033978785.1). Lineage (NCBI taxonomy): Eukaryota > Metazoa > Chordata > Actinopteri > Syngnathiformes > Syngnathidae > Entelurus > Entelurus aequoreus. The sequence goes on from NC_084739.1 coordinate 53,152,803, forward strand.
TAAAATAATTGTAAGCACTATAGACTGAGCTTTACAGTATAATGCCACTAGAAGTTAATGAGTTGAACTTTTAATTTTTCAAAATCAAAACCCCTGCAATCTGCTGGCATAAAAATGACTGGAGAAATGGCCTTGCAAGATTATGTTTTTATTAACCAATTATTTTAAAGTGCATCAAATACATTCAATGTACATTTAGTGCATTCTTCTTATTTTCAGTAAAGCATTTTAACATTTATAACATGTCCACTTAATTTCTAACTGGAGACAAAACACTGAACACGAGTCCAGTGTTTAGTTGTCGGCTACATAACGCCCCACTCAAAGTCTGTGAGATGTTTTATAAGGGTGGCTACGTGAGGATTTACAGTTGCTGCCTTTTTCTGGACCAGCTTCCCGGTCTTCTTGGACACCACCTTTCCCTGGCTAGCCTTTGTTCCCCTCTCAGGGTTAACGCCAATGAATCGCCTAAAAAAGAGAGAAAGCATATTAGATATTCTGTTGTGATTGAAGATTAATTGCAGTCGATACAGAACCCCCCTCACATTGTTATTTAGGAATATGCACTGCACAAATATTAATATCAATTTTAGGATATATGTGAGCCTATACCATAACCACAGCTGTAGATGAGTGAATGCTCTAAAACCCATTAAGACAAATTCAGAGAGGAAGACAATGCTAAAGCCTCCCCAATCCCTCTCTCTATTTATGTTTTCTCTCCATCTACGGGACCGTGTATTTACGCTGATGTTTCCTGCTTTCACCCATTTAACATATCGTTACCTGCTCATTACCTATCTTCTCTGCATCCTGGGGTCACACTGGTGCTTCTTGCCTTTACCCATTCAACATATCTTTACCTGCACATTACCTACCTTCTCTGCATAGTGTGGTCACGCTGGTGCTTTCTACCTTTACCCATTCAACATATCTTTACCTGCACATTACCTACCTTCTCTGTATCCTGGAGTTAAGCTGGTGTTTCCTGCCTTTACTCATTCAACATATCTTTACCTGCACATTACCTACCTTCTCTGTATCCTGGCGTCTAGCTGGTGTTTCCTGCCTTCACCCATTCAACATATCTTTACCTGCACATTACCTACCTTCCCTGCATCCTTGGGTCACACTGGTGCTTCTTTCTTTCACCATACAACATATCTTCACCTGCACATACCTACCTTGTCTGCATGGCCTCGACCACACCTGTGCTTCCTTCTTTCACCCATTTTACCCATTCAACATATCTTCACCCGCACATTACCTACTTGCTCTGCATTCTCGGGTGAAGCTGGTGCTTCCTGCCATCATCCAGTCAACATATCTTTACCTGCAAATTACCTACTTTTTCTGCATCCTGGGGTCAAACAGGTGCTTCCTTCTTTGACCCAGTCAACATATCTTTACCTGCACATTACCTACCTTCTCTGTATCCTAGAGTCAAACTGGTGCTTCGGTCCCTAATAAGAAGGTCCACAAAGGAACAGAAGAGTCATTGATTTAAGGCACCAAATTGGGGAAATGACAAGTCAAATTCCTGAACAGAGGTGAGAAATATAAAATAAAATATCCTAACAGTATTTTAACAGTATAAAGAGGATTTACCTTTGAACAAATTCCAATGTCCGAGGACCTTCCTCTTGGTATTCCAAGTTAAACACATAGTAGGTGGCAAGAAGGGCAGCAAGCCCTGAGATTAAGCTAGGTTGGACGCCTTTGCAGATGACATCACCTTCCATGCTGATCATCCAACGTTTTATTGTGACTTTGTCACCAGCAACTGGTACAGTCAAGAAATGCAGTTTATGTTCCTAAACAGTATCCAATATGGGTAGCATTTTAAAAGTATTTGGAATGGCCACCTCACTCGCTCTCTCTTTACTCTGTTTACATCTAGTCTCCTAAGGCAGTGGTTCTCAAATGGGGGTACGCGTACTCCTGGGGGTACTTGAAGGTATGCCAAGGGGTACGTGAGATTTTTTTTTAAATATTCTAGAAATAGCAACAATTCAAAAATCCTTTATAAATATATTTATTGAATAATACTTCGACAAAATATGAATGTAAGTTCATAAACTGAACAACTAATCAAGTAGGCTATTCCATTCATTACCATAAAGCCAGAGTTTCCCCCATGCCATGATGGTTTGACCCTACCTGGTGGTGCCACACGGCACCAACTGTCAATCAACTATCCATGTAGAAAACAATGGACATGTTCCGTAAATATTGATGTTAAAGATTTCTTTTTTTGTGAAGAAATGTTGAGAATGAAGTTCATGAATCCAGATGGATCTCTATTGCAATCCCCAAAGAGGGCACTTTAAGTTGATTACTTCTATGTGTAAAAATCTTTATTTATAATTTAATCACTTGGTTATTTTTCAACAAGTTTTTAGTTATTTTTATATCTTTTTTTCCAAATAGTTCAAGAAAGACCACAACAAATGAGCAATATTTTGCACTGTTATACAATTTAATAAATCAGAAACTGATGACATAGTGCTGTATTTTACTTCTTTATCTCTTTTTTTCAACCAAAAATGCTTTGCTCTGATTAGGGGGTACTTGAATTTAAAAAATGTTCACAGGGGTACATCACTGAAAAAAGGTTGAGAACCACTGTCCTAAGGCAGTGGTTCTCAACCTTTTTTCAGTGCTATGAACATTTTTTTAATGCAAGTAGACCTCCATGTCTTCATAACAGGAATATCCTGAATTCTCAAGTTGCATATCACAATAGTCATCATCAGTGTTAATAACACAAGAGCTGCTTGGATTTGCTGTTGATCAAGTCAAACTTCGTTCAGTGTAGCCGTAGTGCTTCCTTGACACGTGCGATGTGAAAGTAGACTTAACTGTAAATCTTTTTTCCCATTGACTGAAGGGGCACGTAACTGTCCTACCTTCGGTAATATGACTTTTCAAATGCAGGAGAAAGGCCCGTATATCATCGCACTTCGCGCTACATGAGACAATATTACAAGGTAAACCTTCTGCGCTATACATATCAGTCCTACTCTTGCCATATTTATGACGACGGCTGTGAGTTTTGAAGGCTGAGAAGTTGGAAAAAACTCTTGTGCATTTAGGGAAAGCACACTTAAACGATGCATTAGGCATACAACTATGACTTCGCATGTGTCTAACATACGCAAATACATTGCTGCAAGTCGTAGCACATATGTTGCAAGTTATCATCTTTTATGATGACTATGACAAAAAAGAAGAAAACTTAGCTAGCTAGCATGCGGCGGTACATGCGCGTGGTCAACGATAGTGTCTGTGATGCTGACTGTGACGCTATGTCATTTCGGACTTTATAAATATATATATAAAGTAATTCAAACAGAAAATGACACATCAAGGTACAAGTGACTCTTACCTTGTTATCAAAAACACACGATGCAGTAGGATGGATTTAGCAGGGTCGGCCAGGTGAAATGAAGCTCGGTTGGACGAATTGTGGGCGGACCCAAGAAACAAGTCTGAAAAATACTGAATTACACTGTAGGTTTTACAGTAACTTACTGCTGGTCGATATTTTTTGAAAAATGCAAAAAAATTTACAGTACTTAACTGCATTTAAGAAGAACATGATAGGTTGATTGGCAACACTAAATTGGCCCTAGTGTGTGAATGTGAGTGTGAATGTTGTCTGTCTATCTGTGTTGGCCCTGCGATGAGGTGGCGACTTGTCCAGGGTGTACCCCGCCTTCCGCCCGATTGTAGCTGAGATAGGCTCCAGCGACCCCGAAGGGAATAAGCGGTAGAAAGTGGATGGATGGATGGAGTATATAACTGTAATTTAATTTTTTATTTTTACAGTAATTTTTTACAGTGAAGGTCATGGGTGTCAAACTCTGGCCCGTGGGCCAAATTTGGCCCAACGTGTAATTTGACTTGGCCCTTGAGGCAATATCAAATTAACACTAAAGCTGGACCGCCGATTATACATTGCGGCAGTGCCGCGGTAACACCACATTCACCGCTACTTTTAATACTTGCCAACCCTCCCGGGAGTGACTCCAGCACTCCTCCCGAATTTTTTTTTTTTTTTTTTCAGCTAGTCAAACGAGTGCCGGCCCAGTTTCATGTCAGTGCAGCTTCTGCACCCACACACACAATTGAATGCAACGCATACTTCATCAACAGCGATACAGGTTACACTGACGGTAGCCAAATAAAAAACTTTAACACTTTTAGAAATATACGCCACACTGTGAATCCACACCAAACAAGAATGACAAACACATTTCGGGAGAACATCCGCACCGTAACACAACATAAACACAACACAACAAATACCCAGAATCCTTTGTAGCACTAAATCTTCCGAGACGCTACAAGGTGTGTGTGTGTGTGGTAGCGGGGGTGTATTTTGTAGCGTCCCGAAAGAGTTAGTGCTGCAAAAGATTCTGGGTATTTGTTCTTTTGTGTTTATGTTGTGTTACGGTGCGGATGTTCTCCCGAAAAGTGTTTTTTATTTTTGTTTGGTGTGGGTTCACAGTGTGGCGTATATTTCTAACAGTGTTAAAGTTTTTTATACTGGCACCCTCAGTGTAACCTGTATCGCTGTTGATGAAGTATGCGTTGCATTCATTTGTGTATGCGTGCTGAAGCTGCACATATCTTGTGACTGGGTCTGAATGATGTTAGAATTGGGTGTACGAGATATGACTGTTGAACACCTTGTCCGATAATGAAAGTTGCCTCAGCTCAAAGCCTGAGCCCCGACATTAAATAACTAGCATCTAAAAAAAGATGCCAGGTATCTGGCTTGGGCACATCAAATTAGATCAGTGTGTTGCAAACTGAGCAGTTTAAAGTCCTGAATGGTTGTTTTATTCATTGTTATTTTATTTTCAAATTTATTAGCCTGTGGAAAAAGCTAATGTTGATATTTACCTCAGAAGGCTGCAAATAGAAAAGAGGCATTCAATTTTTATTTAAATTATATTTGATATGCAATTGATATTTTTTAATTATTATTATTATTATTTGAAACTCCATTTTGCATGACACTATAAAGTTATATAAGCCTTGCTTGTTCAATATTCAATGCAAAACTTGTTTGGGTCCCTATTAAAAGGTTAATTTGTTCAACCTTGGCCCGCGGCTTTGTTCAGTTTTAAACTTTGGCCCACTCTGTATTTGAGTTTGACACCCCTGGTGAAGGTGAAGCTCTGTCATCCTGGAGGCCACGGGGAAGACCCAGGACACATTGGGAACACTATGTCTCCCGGCTGGCCTGGGAACGCCTCGGGATCCCCTGAGAAAAGGTCCTAGGTGAGGGATCAGACAAAGAGCAGCTCAAAGACCTTTATGAAAAGTACAAATCGAGGACCTAGATTTTTTCTCGCCCAGGCGCAGGTCACCGTGGCTCCCCTGTGGAGCCAGGCGCAGAGGTGGGGCTCGATGGCGAGCGACTGGTGGCCGGGCCTGTCTCCATGAGGCCCTGCCGGGCTCAGCTCGAAGAGGCAACGTGGGTCAACCCTCCAATGGGCTCACCACTCATGGGCCCATTGATGTCATAGAGGTCGGATGCAGTGTGAACTGGGCGGCAGCCGAAGGCAGGGCACTTGGCGGTCCGATTATCGGCTACATAAGCTCGCTCTTGGGACGTGGAACGTCACCTCGCTGGGAGGGAAAGAGCCTGAGCTGGTGCGCCAGGTGAAGAAGTTCCGGCTAGATATAGTTGGACTCACTTCGACGCAGAGCAAGGGCTCTGGAACCTGTTCTCTCAAGAGGGGCTGGACTCTCTTCCACTCTGGCGTTGCAAGCAATGAGAGGCTGGGGTGGCAATTGTTGTTGCTCAAAGCCTGCACGTTGGACTTTAACCCAGTAGACGAGATGGTAGCTTCCCTCCGCCTTCGGGTTGGGTGACGGGTCCTGACTGTTGTTTGTGTTTACGCACCAAACAGCAGCTCAGAGTACCCACTCTTTTTGGATTCCCTTGAGGGAGTACTGGAGAGTGCTCCCTCGGGTGATTCCCTTGTTCTGTTGGGGGACTTCAATGCTCATGTTCGCAAGGACAGTGAAACCTGGAGAGTTGTGATTGGGAAAAATGGCCACCCGGATCTGAACCCAAGTGGTGCTTTGTTATTGGACTTTTGTGCTCGTCACGGATTGTCCATAACAAACACAATGTTCAAACATAAGGAAGAACTTTGAACATGTCACGAGGGAGGTGCTGGACATTGAGTCTGAGTGGACCATGTTCCGTGCCTCTCTTGTCGAGTCTGCTGATTGGAGCTGTGGCCGCAAGGTGTTTGGTGCCTGTCGTGGCGGTAATCCTAGAATTCGCTGGTGGCCACCAGCAGTGAGGGATGCCGTCAAGCTGAAGAAAGAGCCTATCGGGTCCTTTTGTCTCATGGGACTCCAGAGGCAGCGGGCATACCGACAGGCCAAGCAGTGCCTGGGGAATCTGTGGTGGACTCTCCTATTTCTGGGGCTTAGGTTGCCTAGGTAGTTAAAAAGCTCCTCTGTGGCAAGGCCCCGGTGGTGGATGAGTTCCTTAAGGCTCTGGATACTGTGGGGCTGTCTTGGTTGACAAGACTCTGCAACATCGCGTGAACATTGGGGGCGGTACCTCTGGATTGGCAGACCGGGGTGGTGGTTCCTCTCTTTAAGAAGGGGAACCGGAGGGTGTGTTCCAACTATCGTGAAACACACTCCTCAGCCTTCCCGGTAAGGTCTATTCATGTGTACTGGAGAGGAGGAAACTCGGATCCAGGACGAACAGTGTGGTTTTCGTCCTGGTCGTGGAACGGTAGACCAGGTCTATACTCTCGGCAGGGTCCTTGAGTGTGAAGCGACTGGGATGAGAATCAGCACCTCCAAGTCCAAGTCCATGGTTCTCGCGCAGAAAGGGTCGAGTGCCATCTCCAGGTTGGGGAGGAGATCTTGCCCCAACTGGAGGAGTTCAAGTACCTAGGAGTCTTGTTCACGAGTGAGGATAGAGTGGATCGAGAGATCCACAGGCGGATTGGTGCGGCGTCTTCAGTATTGAGGACGCTATATCGATCCGTTGTGGTGAAGAAGGAGCTGAGCCAGAAGGAAAAGCTCTCAATTTACCGTCGATCTACGTTCCCAGCTTTGGGTTATGACCGAAAGGACAAGCGGCCGAAATGTGTTTCCTCTGCCGGGTGGTGGGTCTCTCCCTTAGAGACAGAGTGAGAAGCTCTGTCATCCGGGAGGAACTCAAAGTAAAGCCGCTGCTCCTCCACATTGAGAGGAGCCATGAGGTGGTTCGGGCATCTGCTCAGGATGCCACCCGAACGCCTCTAGGGAGGTGTGGCAGGAGGCCACGGGGAAGACCTAGGACACATTGGAAAGACTATGTCCCCGGCTGGCCTGGGAACGCCTCGGAATACCCCGAGAAGAGCTGGACGAAGTGGCTGGGGAGAGGGAAGTCTGGGATTTTCTGCTCAGGCTGCTGCCCCCGCAACCCGACCTCGGATAAGCGGAAGACAATGGATGGATTTAGAATGACAGTTATACTGTCAGATTGAGTACAAAAACTAACTAAACCTTACACAATATAATGTTTCTAGTAAAACTCACAAAGATACATATCTCCAGGCATTATTAGCCATTTTGCATGTGTGGTTTAGGAGTTATGTTTAAATAAATAACTGTCAGATTGAGTGTGACAGTAAACTGTCATAGTGAGTAAAACCCTTATTTTGTATTTGCAAACCTTACAAAAACAACTAAATCTAGTTAAACTCACACAGATACAATATTACAGACATTTTTAGACATAATGCATGTTTGGTTTTAGAGTAATGTTTATATAACTTTCATATTTAGTATGACAGTTATACTGTCATATTGAATAAAAAAAAAAACTAACTTGTGTCTTTGCAAACCTTACAAAATACCATTTTTCTAGTAAAACTAACTAAGATACATGCTCCAGGCATTATTAGCCATTTTGCATGTGTTGTTTGAGTTATGTTTAAATAACTGTCATATTGAGTGTGACAGTATACTGTCATAAAACCCAATTTTTGTATTTGCAACCCTGATTCTAGTAAAACTCACATATATACAATATTACAGGCAGTTTTGGACATAATGCATGTTTGGTTTTGGAGTTATGTTTATATAACTTTCATATATAGTATGACAGCTAAACTGAGTAAAATAACTAACTTGTGTTTGTCATAAAACCCAATTTTTGTATTAGCAAACCATACAACTGATTCAAATAAAACTCACATGGATTCAATATTACAGGCATTTTCAGACATGATGCAAGTTTGGTTTAGGAATTATGTTGTAATACATTTGTATTGCTTTTTTCACATTATCTCAGGATTTTTAGAACATTACTGTCATATTGAGTAAAAAAATAATTTTTGTGTTTGCAAGCCTTAAAAAAAGCATATGTTTCCAGTAAAACTCCCAAAGATGCATTATTTCAGGCATTATTAGCCATTGTTCAGGTGTGGTTTAGGAGTTATGTTTAAATAACTGTCATATTGAGTGTGGCGTTCTACTGTCATATTGAGTTAAAAAAAAACTAACTTGTGTCTTTGCAAACCTTACAAAAGAAAATGTTTCTAGCAACACTCACAAAGATAATTTTTTTCACGCTATTAGACATGTTTATTGTGTATTTAGGAGTTATAATTAAATAACTTTCATATTGAGTGTTAAAGTTATAATGTCATTATGTGTAAAACTTAATTTTTGTATTTGCAAACCTTACAAAAACAATTGATTCTAGTAAAACTTACATAGATTCATTATTACAGGCATTTTTGGTTTAAAAGTTGTGTTTGAATACATTTGTATTGCTTTTTTCGCATTATCTCAGGATTCTAAGATCATTACTTTCATATTGAGTAAAACACTACTTTTTGTTTTTGCAAACCTTACAAACTCACATGAATACATTATTATAAGCAATTTTAGACATGCCACATGTTTGGTTTTGGAGTTATGTTTATATAACTTTTATATTTAGTATGACTGTTATACTGTCATATTGAATAAAAAAAAAACTAGCTTGTGTCTTTGCAAACTTTACAAAAGATCATTTTTCTAGTAAAACTAACAAAGATACATGTCTCCAGGCATTATTAGCCATTTTGCCTGGGTTGTTTAGGAATTATGTTAAATACATTTTTATTGCTTTTTTCGCATTATCTTAGGATTCTTAGATCATTACTTTCATATTGAGGAAAAAACTACTTTTTGTTTTTGCAAACCTTACAAACTCACATAAATACATTATTATAGGCAATTTTAGACATGACACACGTTTGGTTCTGGAGTTATGTTTATATTTAGTCATATTTAGTATGACTGTTATACTGTCATATTGAATAAAAAAAAACTAGCTTGTGTCTTTGCAAACTTTACAAAAGATCATTTTTCTATTAAAACTAACAAAGATACATGTCTCCAGGCGTTATTACCCATTTTGCATGGGTTGTTTAGGAATTATGTTTAAATACATTTTCATTGCTTTTTTTCGCATTATCTCAGGATTCTAAAATCCTTACTTTCATATTGAGGAAAAAACTACTTTTTGTTTTTGCAAACCTTACAAACTCACATAAATACATTATTATAGGCAATTTTAGACATGACGCACGTTTGGTTCTGGAGTTATGTTTATATAACTTTCATATTTAGTATGACTGTTATACTGTCTTATTGAATAAAAACAACTAGCTTGTGTCTTTGCAAACTTTACAAAATATACATTTCCTAGTAAAACTAACAAAGATACATGTCTCCAGGCATTATTACCCATTTTTCCTGGGTTGTTTAGGAGTTATGTTTAAATACATTTTTATTGCTTTTTTCGCATTATCTCAGGATTCTAAGATCATTACTTTCATATGGAGTAAAAAACTACTTTTTGTTTTTGCAAACCTTACAAACTCACCTAAATACATTATTACAGACATTTTTAGACATGACACATGTTTGGTTTTGGAGTTATGTTTATATAACTTTTATATTTAGTATGACTGTTATACTGTCATATTGAATAAAAAAAAACTAGCTTGTGTCTTTGCAAACTTTACAAAAGATCATATTTCTAGTAAAACTAACAAAGATACATGTCTCCAGGCATTATTACCCATTTTGCATGGGGTGTTTAGGAAATATGTTTAAATACATTTTATTGCTTTTTTCGCATTATCTCAGGATTCTAAGATCATTACTTTCATATTGAGGAAAAAACTACTTTTTGTTTTTGCAAACCTTACAAACTCACATAAATACATTATTACCGACATTTTTAGACATGACACATGTTTGGTTTTGGAGTTATGTTTATATAACTTTTATATTTAGTATGACTGTTATACTGTCATATTGAATAAAAAAAACTAGCTTGTGTCTTTGCAAACTTTACAAAAGATCATTTTTCTATTAAAACTAACAAAGATACATGTCTCCAGGCGTTATTACCCATTTTGCATGGGTTGTTTAGGAATTATGTTTAAATACATTTTTATTGCTTTTTTCGCATTATCTCAGGATTCTAAAATCCTTACTTTCATATTGAGGAAAAAACTATTTTTTGTTTTTGCAAACCTTACAAACTCACATAAATACATTATTATAGGCAGTTTTAGACATGACGCACGTTTGGTTCTGGAGTTATGTTTATATAACTTTCATATTTAGTATGACTGTTATACTGTCTTATTGAATAAAAACAACTAGCTTGTGTCTTTGCAAACTTTACAAAATATACATTTCCTAGTAAAACTAACAAAGATACATGTCTCCAGGCATTATTACCCATTTTGCCTGGGTTGTTTAGGAGTTATGTTTAAATACATTTTTATTGCTTTTTTCGCATTATCTCAGGATTCTAAGATCATTACTTTCATATGGAGTAAAAAACTACTTTTTGTTTTTGCAAACCTTACAAACTCACCTAAATACATTATTACAGACATTTTTAGACATGACACATGTTTGGTTTTGGAGTTATGTTTATATAACTTTTATATTTAGTATGACTGTTATACTGTCATATTGAATAAAAAAAACTAGCTTGTGTCTTTGCAAACTTTACAAAAGATCATTTTTCTAGTAAAACTAACAAAGATACATGTCTCCAGGCATTATTACCCATTTTGCATGGGGTGTTTAGGAATTATGTTTAAATACATTTTTATTGCTTTTTTTGCATTATCTCAGGATTCTAAAATCATTACTTTCATATTGAGGAAAAAACTACTTTTTGTTTTTGCAAACCTTACAAACTCACATAAATACATTATTACAAACATTTTTAGACATGACACATGTTTGGTTTTGGAGTTATGTTTATATAACTTTTATATTTAGTATCACTGTTATACTGTCATATTGAATAAAAAAAAAACTAGCTTGTGTCTTGGCAAACTTTACAAAATATCATTTTTCTAGTAAAACTAACAAAGATACATGTCTCCAGGCATTATTAGCCATTTTGCATGGGTTGTTTAGGAATTATGTTTAAATACATTTTTATTGCTTTTTTCGCATTATCTTAGGATTCTTAGATCATTACTTTCATATTGAGGAAAAAACTACTTTTTGTTTTTGCAAACCTTACAAACTCACATAAATACATTATTATAGGCAATTTTAGACATGACACACGTTTGGTTCTGGAGTTATGTTTATATAACTTTCATATTTAGTATGACTGTTATACTGTCATATTGAATTAAAAAAAACTAGCTTGTGTCTTTGCAAACTTTACAAAAGATCATTTTTCTATTAAAACTAACAAAGATACATGTCTCCAGGCTTTATTACCCATTTTGCATGGGTTGTTTAGGAATTATGTTTAAATACATTTTTATTGCTTTTTTCGCATTATCTCAGGATTCTAAAATCCTTACTTTCATATTGAGGAAAAAACTACTTTTTGTTTTTGCAAACCTTACAAACTCACATAAATACATTATTATAGGCATTTTTAGACATGACGCACGTTTGGTTCTGGAGTTATGTTTATATAACTTTCATATTTAGTATGACTGTTATACTGTCTTATTGAATAAAAACAACTAGCTTGTGTCTTTGCAAACTTTACAAAATATACATTTCCTAGTAAAACTAACAAAGATACATGTCTCCAGGCATTATTACCCATTTTGCCTGGGTTGTTTAGGAGTTATGTTTAAATACATTTTTATTGCTTTTTTCGCATTATCTCAGGATTCTAAGATCATTACTTTCATATGGAGTAAAAAACTACTTTTTGTTTTTGCAAACCTTACAAACTCACCTAAATACATTATTACAGGCATTTTTAGACATGACACACGTTTGGTTCTGGAGTTATGTTTATATAACTTTCATATTTAGTATGACTGTTATACTTTCTTATTGAATAAAAACAACTAGCTTGTGTCTTTGCAAACTTTACAAAATATACATTTCCTAGTAAAACTAACAAAGATACATGTCTCCAGGCATTATTACCCATTTTACCTGGGTTGTTTAGGAGTTATGTTTAAATACATTTTTATTGCTTTTTTCGCATTATCTCAGGATTCTAAGATCATTACTTTCATATGGAGTAAAAAACTACTTTTTGTTTTTGCAAACCTTACAAACTCACCTAAATACATTATTACAGGCATTTTTAGACATGACACATGTTTGGTTTTGGAGTTATGTTTATATAACTTTTATATTTAGTATGACTGTTATACTGTCATATTGAATAAAAAAAAACTAGCTTGTGTCTTTGCAAACTTTACAAAAGATCATTTTTCTAGTAAAACTAACAAAGATACATGTCTCCAGGCATTATTACCCATTTTGCATGGGGTGTTTAGGAATTATGTTTAAATACATTTTTATTGCTTTTTTCGCATTATCTCAGGATTCTAAGATCATTACTTTCATATTGAGTAAAAAAACTACTTTTTGTTTTTGCAAATCTTACAAACTCACATAAATACATTATTACAGACATTTTTAGACATGACACATGTTTGGTTTTGGAGTTATGTTTATATAACTTTTATATTTAGTATGACTGCTATACTGTCATATTGAATAAAAAAAACTAGCTTGTGTCTTTGCAAACTTTACAAAAGCCATTTTGCATGGGTTGTTTAGGAATTATGTTTAAATACATTTTTATGGCTTTTTTCGCATTATCTCAGGATTCTAAGATCATTACTTTCATATTGAGTAAAAAAACTACTTTTTGTTTTTGCAAACCTTACAAACTCACATAAATACATTATTACTGACATTTTTAGACATGACACATGTTTGGTTTTGGAGTTATGTTTATATAACTTTTATATTTAGTATGACTGTTATACTGTCATATTGAATAAAAAAAAACCTAGCCTGTGTCTTGGCAAACTTTACAAAAGATCATTTTTCTAGTAAAACTAACAAAGATACATGTCTCCAGGCATTATTACCCATTTTGCATGGGGTGTTTAGGAAATATGTTTAAATACATTTTTATTGCTTTTTTCGCATTATCTCAGGATTCTAAGATCATTACTTTCATATTGAGGAAAAAACTACTTTTTGTTTTTGCAAACCTTACAAACTCACATAAATACATTATTACAGACATTTTTAGACATGACACATGTTTGGTTTTGGAGTTATGTTTATATAACTTTTATATTTAGTATGACTGTTATACTGTCATATTGAATTAAAAAAACTAGCTTGTGTCTTTGCAAACTTTACAAAAGATCATTTTTCTAGTAAAACTAACATAGATACATGTCTCCAGGCATTATTACCCATTTTGCATGGGTTGTTTAGGAATTATGTTTAGATACATTTTTATTGCTTTTTTCGCATTATCTCAGGATTCTAAAATCCTTACTTTCATATTGAGGAAAAAACTACTTTTTGTTTTTGCAAACCTTACAAACTCACATAAATACATTATTATAGGCAATTTTAGACATGACACACGTTTGGTTCTGGAGTTATGTTTATACAACTTTCATATTTAGTATGACTGTTATACTGTCTTATTGAATAAAAAAAAACTAACTTGTGTCTTTGATATCTTTACAAAAGATCATTTTTTTAAACTAACAACGTTACATGTCTCCCTAGGCATTATTAGCCATTTTGCATGTGTTGTTTAGGAGTTAGGTTTAAATACATTTTTATTGCTTTTTTCCCATTATCTCAGGGTTCTAAGAACATTACTGTCAAGTAAAAAACTACTTTTTGTGTTTGCAAAATGTAAAACTCAGTAAAACTCCCAATGATTCATTATTTCAGGCATTATTAGCCATTTTTTTGTGTGGTTTATGAGTTATGTTTAAATAACTGTCATATTGAGTGTGATTTTGTCATTGTGAGTAAACCTAATTTTTGTATTTGCAAACCTTACAAAAACAACCGATTCTAGGAAAACTCACATTGATACAATATTACAGGCATGTTTAGACATATTGCATGTTTGGTTTTGGAGTTATATTTATATAACCTGCTTTCTGAGCCGCCACCTTTGTGGTTTGCGTGTCCCACTGATCCAGGAACTATGTTGTCCGGGGGCTTCTATGGTCTCCCAAGACAAACAGGTCCTAGGTGAGGGATCAGACAAAGAGCAGCTCAAAGACCTTTATTAAAAGTACAATTGAGGACCTAGATTTTTTCTCGCCCGGACGCAGGTCACCGTGGCTCCCCTGTGGAGCCAGGCCCAGAGGTGTGGCACGATGGCGATTGACGGGCCTGTCCCCATGGGGCCCAGCCGTGCTCAGCTCGAAGAGGCAACGTGGATCCCCCCTCCAGGGCTCACCACTCATGGGCTGGGTCATAGAGGGTGCAGTGTGAGCTGGGCGGCAGCCGAAGGCAGGGCACTTGGTGGTCCGATTATCGGCTACATAAGCTCGCTCTTGGGACATGGAACGTCACCTCGCTGGGAGGGAAGGAGCCTGAGCTGGTGCTTGAGGTGGAGACGTTCCCGGCTAGATATAGTTGGACTCACAGCAAGGGCTCTGGAACCTGTTCTCTAGAGGGGCTGGACTGAGCTGAACTTTCATTACTTGCAACGCCAGAGTGGAAGAGATTCCACACTGGCGTTGCAACTAATGAGAGGCTGGGGTGGCAATTCTTGTTGCCCCCCGGCTCAAAGCCTGCACGTTGGACTTTAAACCCAATAGACGAGATGGTAGCTTCCTTCAGCCTTCGGGTTGGGTGACGGGTCCTGACTGTTGTTTGTGTTTACACACCAAACAGCAGCTCAGAGTACCAACTCTTTTTGGATTCCCTTGAGGGAGTACTGGAGAGTGCTCCCTCGGGTGATTCCCTTGTTCTGCTGGTGGACTTCAACGCTATGTTGGCAACGACAGTGAAACCTGGAGAGTCGTGATTGGGAAAAATGGCCACCCGGATCTGAACCCAAGTGGTGCTTTGTTATTGGACTTTTGTGCTTGTCACGGATTGTCCATAACAAACACAATGTTCAAACATAAGGGTGTCCATATGTGCACTTGGCACAAGGACACCCTCGGC
Source organism: Entelurus aequoreus (assembly GCF_033978785.1). NCBI lineage: Eukaryota > Metazoa > Chordata > Actinopteri > Syngnathiformes > Syngnathidae > Entelurus > Entelurus aequoreus. Next base: position 53,168,295 of record NC_084739.1, read on the forward strand.
CGCATGATTGACTTTGTAGTTGTGTCATGGGATTTGCGGCCTCATGTTTTGGACACTCGGTGAAGAGAGGGGCAGAGCTTTCTACCAACCACCACCTGGTGGTGAGCTGGCTCCGATGGTAGGGGAGGATGCCGGTCAGACCTGGCAGGCCCAAACGCATTGTAAAGGTCTGCTGGGAACACCTAGCAGAGTCTCCTGAAGAACTTTGAACATGTCCGGAAGAACTTTGAACATGTCACGAGGGAGGTGCTGGACATTGAGTCTGAGTGGACCATGTTCCGTTCCTCTCTTGTTGAGCCAGCTGATTGAAGCTGTGGCCGCAAGGTGTTTGGTGCCTGTCGTGGCGGTAATCCACCGGCAGTGAGGGATGCTGTCAAGCTAAAGAAAGAGCCACCGGGTCCTTTTGGCTCATGGGACTCCAGAGGCAGTGGGCATACCGACAGGCCAAGCGAGACCTCCTCAGTCCCACCAACACGTCTTCCTATGAGGAAACAGTGCCTGGGAAGTCTGTGGTGGGCTCTCCTATTTCTGGGGCTGAGGTTGCCAAGGTAGTTAAAAAGCTCCTCCGTCCGGAGTTCCTTAAGGCTCTGGATGCTGTGGGGCAGTCTTGGTTGACAAGACTCTGCAACATTGCGTCCACATCGGGGGCGGTACCTCTGGATTGGCAGACCGGGGTGGTGGTTCCTCTCTTTAAGAAGGGGAACCGGAGGGTGTGTTCCAACTATCGTAGATCACACTCCTCAGCCTTCCCGGTAAGGTCTATTCATGTGTAATGGAGAGGAGGAACCTCGGATCCAGGACGAACAGTGTGGTTTTCGTCCTGGTCATGGAACGGTAGACCAGCTCTATACTCTCGGCAGGGTCCTTCAGTGTGCATGGGAGTTTGCCCAACCAGTGTACATAAGTTTTGTGGACTTGGAGAAGACATTCGACCTTTGCCCAGTGCTCAGAGAGTATGGAGCATGTCTGATTGTGGCGGGTGTCTCCCTATATGATCAGTGTCAGAGCTTGGTCCGCATTGCCGGCAGTATGTCGGACCCCTTTCCAGTGAGGGTTGGACTCCGCCAAGGCTGCCCTTTGTCACCGATTCTGTTCATAACTTTAATGGACAGAATTTTTAGGCGCAGTCATGGCTTTGAGGATCCCCTCAACGCCATGACTGCGCCTGGTTTGGTGGCTGCAGGATTAGGTCTCTGCTTTTTGCAGATGATGTAGTCCTGATGGCTTCAACTGGCCAAGATCTTCAGCTTTCATTGGATCGGTTCGCAGTGAAGCGACTGGGATGAGAATCAGCACCTCCAAGTCCGAGTCCATGGTTCTCGCCCGGGAAAGGGTGGAGTGCCATCTCGAGGTTGGGAAAGAGATCTTGCCCCAAGTGAAGGAGTTCAAGTACCTAGGAGTCTTGTTCACGAGTGAGGATAGAGTGGATTGTGAGATCTACAGGCGGATCGGTGCGGCGTCTTCAGTAATGAGGACTCTATATCGATCCGTTGTGGTGAAGAAGGAGCTGAGCCAGAAGGAAAAGCTTTCAATTTACCGATCGATCAACGTTCCCATCCTCACCTATGGTCATGAGCTTTGGGTTATGACCGAAAGGACAAGGTCACGGGTACAAGCGGCCGAAATGAGTTTCCTCCGCCGGGTGGTGGGTCTCTCCCTTAGAGATAGGGTGAGAAGCTCTGTCATCTGGGAGGAACTCAGTGTAAAGCCGCTGCTCCTCCACATTGAGAGGAGCCAGATGACACCCGAACGCCTCTCTAGGTCCGAACGGCAGGAGGCCATGGGGAAGACCTAGGATACATTGGAAAGACTATGGCCTGGGAACGCCTCGGGATCCCCCGAGAAGAGCTGGACGAAGTGGCTGGGGAGAGGGAAGTCTGGGCTCTCTGCTTAGGCTGCTGCCCCCGCAACCCGACCTCGGATAAGCGGAAGAAAATGGATGGATTTAGTATGACAGTTATACTGTCTTATTGAGTGTGACAGTATACTGTCATAAAACCTAATTTTTGTATTTGCAAACCTGATTCTAGTAAAACTCACATCTATACAATATTACAGGCAATTTTGGACATAATGCACGTTTGGTTTTGGAGTTATGTTTATATAACTTTAATATATAGTATGACATCTATACTGTTATAATGAGTAAAAAAACTAACTTGTGTCTGTCATAAAACTCAATTTTTGTATTTGCAAACCTTACAAAAACAAATGATTCTAGTAAAACTCACATGGATTCAATATTACAGGCATTTTTAGTTTAGGAATTATGTTGGAATACATTTATATTGCTTTTTTCACATTATCTCAGCATTTTAAGAACTTACTGTCATATTGAGTAAAAAAAACTTTTTGTGTTTGCAAGCCTTAAAAAAACAACCGATTCTAGTAAAACTCACATTGATACAATATTACAGGCATGTTTAGACATCTTGCATGTTTGGTTTTGGAGTTATGTTTATATAACCTGCTTTCTGAGCTGCCACCTTTGTGGTTTGCGTGTCCCACTGATCCTAGGAGCTATGTTGTCCGGGGGCTTCTATGCCCCCTTGTAGGGTCCCCCAAGACAAACAGGTCCTAGGTGAGGAATCAGACAAAGAGCAGCTCAAAGACCTTTATGAAAAGTACAAATCGAGGACCTAGATATTTTCTCGCCCGGACGCGGGTCACGTGGCTCCCCTGTGGAGCCAGGCCCAGAGGTGGGGCACGATGGCGAGCGACTGGTGCCCATGGGGCCCAGCTCGAAGAGGCAACGTGGGTCCCCCCTGCAATAGACTCACCACTCATGGGCTGGGTCATAGAGGTCGGGTGCAGTGTTAGCTGGGCGGAAGCCGAAGGCAGGGCACTTGGCGGTCCGATTATCGGCTACATAAGCTCGCTCTTGGGACGTGGAACGTCACCTCGCGAGGTGGAGAAGTTCCCGGCTAGATAAAGCTGGACTCACTTCGACGCACAGCAAGGGCTCTGGAACCTGTTCTCTCAAGAGGGGTTGGACTCTCTTCCACTCTGGCGTTGCAAGTAATGAGAGGCTGGGTTGGCAATTCTTGTTGCCCCCCGGCTCAAAGCCTGCACGTTGGACTTAACCCAGAAGACGAGAAGGTAGCTTCCCTCCGCTGTCGGGTTGGGTGACGGGTCCTGACTGTTGTTGGCGTTTACGCACCAAACAGCAGCTCAGAGTACCCACTCTTTTTGGATTCCCTTGAGAGTGCTCCCTCGGGTGATTCCCTTGTTCTGCTGGGGGTCTTCAACGCTCATGTTGGCAACGACTTTGAAACCTGGAGAGTCGTGATTGGGAAAAATGGCCCAAGTGGTGCTTTGTTATTGGACTTTTGTGCTCGTCACGGATTGTCCATAACAAACACAATGTTCAAACATAAGGGTTTCCATATGTGCACTTGGCACCAGGACACCCTCGGCCGCAGTTCCATTATTGACTTTGTAGTTGTGTCATGGGATTTGCGGCCTCATGTATTGGACACTCGGGTGAAGAGAGGGGCGAGCTTTCTACCGATCACCACCTGGTGAGCTGGCTCCGATGGTGGGGTAGGATCCCGGACAGACCTGGCAGGCCCAAAAGCATTGTGAGAGTCTTTTGGGAATGCCTAGCAGAGTCTCCTGTCAGAGAGACTTTCTTTTTCCACCTCCGGAGGAACTTTGAACATGTCACAAAGGAGGTGCTGGACATTGAGTCTGAATGGATCATGTTCCGTGCCTCTCTGGTCAAGCCAGCTGATTGGAGCTGTGGCCGCAAGGGGTTTGGTGCCTGTCGTGGCGGTAATCCTAGAACCCGCTGGTGGCCACCAGCAGTGCGGGATGCCGTCAAGCTGAAGAAAGAGCTTATCTGGTCCTTTTGGCTCATGGGACTCCAGAGGCAGCGGGCATACCGACAGGCCAAGCAGTGCCTGGGGAATCTGCGGTGGGCTCTCCTATTTCTGGGGCTGAGGTTGCCAAGTAGTTAAAAAGCTCCTCGGTGGCAAGGCCCCGGGGGTGGATGAGCTCTGTCCGGAGTTCCTTAAGGCTCTGGATGCTGTGGGGCTGTTTTAGTTGACAAGACTCTGCAACATCGCGTGGACATCAGGGGCGGTACCTCTGGATTGGCAGACCGGGGTGGTGGTTCCTCTCTTTAAGAAGGGGAACCGGAGGGGGTGTTCCAACTATCGTAGATCACACTCCTCAGCCTTCCCGGTAAGGTCTATTCATGTGTACTGGAGAGGAGGAACCTCGGCTCCAGGACGAACAGTGTGGTTTTCGTCCTGGTCGTGGAACGGTAGACCAGATCTATACTCTCGGCAGGGTCCTTGAGTGTGCATGGGAGTTTGTCCAACCAGTCTACATGTGCGTTGTGGACTTGGAGAAGACATTCGACCTTGGCCACCCCGGGAAGTCCTGTGGGGAGTGCTCAGAGAGTATGGGGTATCGGCATGTCTGATTGTGGCGGGTCGCTCCCTGTATGATCAGTGTCAGAGCTTGGTCCGCATTGCCAGCAGTAAGTCGGACCCCTTTCCAGTGAGGGTTGGACCGGAGTCCAACCCTCGTGTTGGCTGCCCTTTGTCACCAAATGTGTTCATACATTTTATGGACAGAATTTGTAGGCGCAGTCATGGCGTTGAGGGGATCCGGTTTGGTGGCTGCAGGATTAGGTCTCTCCTTTTTGCAGATGATGTGGTCCTTATGGCTTTAACTGGCCAGGATCTTCAGCTCTCATTGGATTGGTTCGCAGCCGAGTGTGAAGCGACTGGGATGAGAATCAGCACCTCCAAGTCCAAGGTTCTCGCCCGGGAAAGGGTGGAGTGGCATCTCGAGGTTGGGCAGGAGATCTTGCCCCAAGTGGATGAGTTCAAGTACCTGGAGTCTTGTTAATGAGTGAGGGAAGAGTGGATCGTGAGATGCACAGGCTGATCGGTGCGGCGTCTTCAGTAATGAGGACGCTATATCGATTCGTTGTGGTAAGAAGGAGCTGCGCCAGAAGGAAAAGCTCTCATTTTACCGGTCAATCTACGTTCCCATCCTCACCTATGGTCATGAGCTTTGGGTTATGACCGAAAGGACAAGATCACGGGTACAAGTGGCCGAAATGAGTTTTCTCCGCTGGGTGGCGGGTCTTTCCCATACTGTAAGAATTTTCACCGTTTAATTACAGTAACCTACTGGCAGCTAATGGTTCCAGTATAAAACTGTTTTTCTACAGCACACATACTGTGATTTATCACTACAGTTTATTACTTTAAAAAGTATCACAGTACTGTGCTGCATCAAATATACGCTTCACAGCATAATACTGTCATCTGTTTAGCGGCATTACACTGTTATTTTAGTGTATCTACTGTAATATCCATTAACAGTTAATTACAGTAAAATAATTGTAAGCACTATAGACTGAGCTTTACAGTATAATGCCACTAGAAGTAATGAGTTGAACTTTTAATTTTTCAAAATCAAAACCCCTGCAATCTGCTGGCATAAAAATGACTGGAGAAATGGCCTTGCAAGATTATGTTTTTATTAACCAATTATTTTAAAGTGCATCAAATACATTCAATGTACATTTAGTGCATTCTTCTTATTTTCAGTAAAGCATTTTAACATTTATAACATGTCCACTTAATTTCTAACTGGAGACAAAACACTGAACACGAGTCCAGTGTTTAGTTGTCGGCTACATAACGCCCCACTCAAAGTCTGTGAGATGTTTTATAAGGGTGGCTACGTGAGGATTTACAGTTGCTGCCTTTTTCTGGACCAGCTTCCTGGTCTTCTTGGACACCACCTTTCCCTGGCTAGCCTTTGTTCCCCTCTCAGGGTTAACGCCAATGAATCGCCTAAAAAAGAGAGAAAGCATATTAGATATTCTGTTGTGATTGAAGATTAATTGCAGTCGATAGAGAACCCCCCTCACATTGTTATTTAGGAATATGCACTGCACAAATATTAATATCAATTTTAGGATATATGTGAGCCTATACCATAACCACAGCTGTAGATGAGTGAATGCTCTAAAACCCATTAAGACAAATTCAGAGAGGAAGACAATGCTAAAGCCTCCCCAATCCCTCTCTCTATTTATGTTTTCTCTCCATCTACGGGACCGTGTATTTACGCTGATGTTTCCTGCTTTCACCCATTTAACATATCGTTACCTGCTCATTACCTATCTTCTCTGCATCCTGGGGTCACACTGGTGCTTCTTGCCTTTACCCATTCAACATATCTTTACCTGCACATTACCTACCTTCTCTGCATAGTGTGGTCACGCTGGTGCTTTCTACCTTTACCCATTCAACATATCTTTACCTGCACATTACCTACCTTCTCTGTATCCTGGAGTTAAGCTGGTGTTTCCTGCCTTTACTCATTCAACATATCTTTACCTGCACATTACCTACCTTCTCTGTATCCTGGCGTCTAGCTGGTGTTTCCTGCCTTCACCCATTCAACATATCTTTACCTGCACATTACCTACCTTCCCTGCATCCTTGGGTCACACTGGTGCTTCTTTCTTTCACCATACAACATATCTTCACCTGCACATACCTACCTTGTCTGCATGGCCTCGACCACACCTGCGCTTCCTTCTTTCACCCATTTTACCCATTCAACATATCTTCACCCGCACATTACCTACTTGCTCTGCATTCTCGGGTCAAGCTGGTGCTTCCTGCCATCATCCAGTCAACATATCTTTACCTGCAAATTACCTACTTTTTCTGCATCCTGGGGTCAAACAGGTGCTTCCTTCTTTGACCCAGTCAACATATCTTTACCTGCACATTACCTACCTTCTCTGTATCCTAGAGTCAAACTGGTGCTTCGGTCCCTAATAAGAAGGTCCACAAAGGAACAGAAGAGTCATTGATTTAAGGCACCAAATTGGGGAAATGACAAGTCAAATTCCTGAACAGAGGTGAGAAATATAAAATAAAATATCCTAACAGTATTTTAACAGTATAAAGAGGATTTACCTTTGAACAAATTCCAATGTCCGAAGACCTTCCTCTTGGTATTCCAAGTTAAACACATAGTAGGTGGCAAGAAGGGCAGCAAGCCCTGAGATTAAGCTAGGTTGGACGCCTTTGCAGATGACATCACCTTCCATGCTGATCATCCAACGTTTTATTGTGACTTTGTCACCAGCAACTGGTACAGTCAAGAAATGCAGTTTATGTTCCTAAACAGTATCCAATATGGGTAGCATTTTAAAAGTATTTGGAATGGCCACCTCACTCGCTCTCTCTTTACTCTGTTTACATCTAGTCTCCTAAGGCAGTGGTTCTCAAATGGGGGTACGCGTACTCCTGGGGGTACTTGAAGGTATGCCAAGGGGTACGTGAGATTTTTTTTAAATATTCTAGAAATAGCAACAATTCAAAAATCCTTTATAAATATATTTATTGAATAATACTTCGACAAAATATGAATGTAAGTTCATAAACTGAACAACTAATCAAGTAGGCTATTCCATTCATTACCATAAAGCCAGAGTTTCCCCCATGCCATGATGGTTTGACCCTACCTGGCGGTGCCACACGGCACCAACTGTCAATCAACTATCCATGTAGAAAACAATGGAGGCTTGGTTAAAGCGTAGTGGACATGTTCCATAAATATTGATGTTAAAGATTTCTTTTTTTGTGAAGAAATGTTGAGAATGAAGTTCATGAATCCAGATGGATCTCTATTGCAATCCCCAAAGAGGGCACTTTAAGTTGATTACTTCTATGTGTAAAAATCTTTATTTATAATTGAATCACTTGGTTATTTTTCAACAAGTTTTTAGTTATTTTTACATCTTTTTTTCCAAATAGTTCAAGAAAGACCACAACAAATGAGCAATATTTTGCACTGTTATACAATTTAATAAATCAGAAACTGATGACATAGTGCTGTATTTTACTTCTTTATCTCTTTTTTTCAACCAAAAATGCTTTGCTCTGATTAGGGGGTACTTGAATTTAAAAAATGTTCACAGGGGTACATCACTGAAAAAAGGTTGAGAACCACTGTCCTAAGGCAGTGGTTCTCAACCTTTTTTCAGTGCTATGAACATTTTTTTAATGCAAGTAGACCTCCATGTCTTCATAACAGGAATATCCTGAATTCTCAAGTTGCATATCACAATAGTCATCATCAGTGTTAATAACACAAGAGCTGCTTGGATTTGCTGTTGATCAAGTCAAACTTCGTTCAGTGTAGCCGTAGTGCTTCCTTGACACGTGCGATGTGAAAGTAGACTTAACTGTAAATCTTTTTTCCCATTGACTGAAGGGGCACGTAACTGTCCTACCTTCGGTAATATGACTTTTCAAATGCAGGAGAAAGGCCCGTATATCATCGCACTTCGCGCTACATGAGACAATATTACAAGGTAAACCTTCTGCGCTATACATATCAGTCCTACTCTTGCCATATTTATGACGACGGCTGTGAGTTTTGAAGGCTGAGAAGTTGGAAAAAACTCTTGTGCATTTAGGGAAAGCACACTTAAACGATGCATTAGGCATACAACTATGACTTCGCATGTGTCTAACATACGCAAATACATTGCTGCAAGTCGTAGCACATATGTTGCAAGTTATCATCTTTTATGATGACTATGACAAAAAAGAAGAAAACTTAGCTAGCTAGCATGCGGCGGTACATGCGCGTGGTCAACGATAGTTGACTGTGACGCTATGTCATTTCGGACTTTATAAATATATATATAAAGTAATTCAAACAGAAAATGACACATCAAGGTACAAGTGACTCTTACCTTGTTATCAAAAACACACGATGCAGTAGGATGGATTTAGCAGGGTCGGCCAGGTGAAATGAAGCTCGGTTGGACGAATTGTGGGCGGACCCAAGAAACAAGTCTGAAAAATACTGAATTACACTGTAGGTTTTACAGTAACTTACTGCTGGTCGATATTTTTTGAAAAATGCAAAAAAATGTACAGTACTTAACTGCATTTAAGAAGAACATGATAGGTTGATTGGCAACACTAAATTGGCCCTAGTGTGTGAATGTGAGTGTGAATGTTGTCTGTCTATCTGTGTTGGCCCTGCGATGAGGTGGCGACTTGTCCAGGGTGTACCCCGCCTTCCGCCCGATTGTAGCTGAGATAGGCTCCAGCGACCCCGAAGGGAATAAGCGGTAGAAAGTGGATGGATGGATGGAGTATATAACTGTAATTTAATTTTTTATTTTTACAGTAATTTTTTACAGTGAAGGTCATGGGTGTCAAACTCTGGCCCGTGGGCCAAATTTGGCCCAACGTGTAATTTGACTTGGCCCTTGAGGCAATATCAAATTAACACTAAAGCTGGACCGTCGATTATACATTGCGGCAGTGCCGCGGTAACACCACATTCACCGCTACTTTTAATACTTGCCAACCCTCCCGGGAGTGACTCCAGCACTCCTCCCGAATTTTTTTTTTTTTTTTTCAGCTAGTCAAACGAGTGCCGGCCCAGTTTCATGTCAGTGCAGCTTCTGCACCCACACACACAATTGAATGCAACGCATACTTCATCAACAGCGATACAGGTTACACTGACGGTAGCCAAATAAAAAACTTTAACACTTTTAGAAATATACGCCACACTGTGAATCCACACCAAACAAGAATGACAAACACATTTCGGGAGAACATCCGCACCGTAACACAACATAAACACAACACAACAAATACCCAGAACCCTTTGTAGCACTAAATCTTCCGAGACGCTACAAGGTGTGTGTGTGTGTGGTAGCGGGGGTGTATTTTGTAGCGTCCCGAAAGAGTTAGTGCTGCAAAAGATTCTGGGTATTTGTTCTTTTGTGTTTATGTTGTGTTACGGTGCGGATGTTCTCCCGAAAAGTGTTTTTTATTTTTGTTTGGTGTGGGTTCACAGTGTGGCGTATATTTCTAACAGTGTTAAAGTTTTTTATACTGGCACCCTCAGTGTAACCTGTATCGCTGTTGATGAAGTATGCGTTGCATTCATTTGTGTTTGCGTGCTGAATCTGCACATATCTTGTGACTGGGTCTGAATGATGTTAGAATCGGGTGTACGAGATATGACTGTTGAACACCTTGTCCGATAATGAAAGTTGCCTCAGCTCAAAGCCTGAGCCCTGACATTAAATAACTAGCATCTAAAAAAAGATGCCAGGTATCTGGCTTGGGCACATCAAATTAGATCAGTGTGTTGCAAACTGAGCAGTTTAAAGTCCTGAATGGTTGTTTTATTCATTGTTATTTTATTTTCAAATTTATTAGCCTGTGGAAAAAGTTAATGTTGATATTTACCTCAGAAAGCTGCAAATAGAAAAGAGGCATTCAATTTTTATTTAAATTATATTTGATATGCAATTGATATTTTTTAATTATTATTATTATTATTTGAAACTCCATTTTGCATGACACTATAAAGTTATATAAGCCTTGCTTGTTCAATATTCAATGCAAAACTTGTTTGGGTCTCTATTAAAAGGTTAATTTGTTCAACCTTGGCCCGCGGCTTTGTTCAGTTTTAAACTTTGGCCCACTCTGTATTTGAGTTTGACACCCCTGGTGAAGGTGAAGCTCTGTCATCCTGGAGGCCACGGGGAAGACCCAGGACACATTGGGAACACTATGTCTCCCGGCTGGCCTGGGAACGCCTCGGGATCCCCTGAGAAAAGGTCCTAGGTGAGGGATCAGACAAAGAGCAGCTCAAAGACCTTTATGAAAAGTACAAATCGAGGACCTAGATTTTTTCTCGCCCAGGCGCAGGTCACCGTGGCTCCCCTGTGGAGCCAGGCGCAGAGGTGGGGCACGATGGCGAGCGACTGGTGGCCGGGCCTGTCTCCATGGGGCCCTGCCGGGCTCAGCTCGAAGAGGCAACGTGGGTCAACCCTCCAATGGGCTCACCACTCATGGGCCCATTGAGGTCATAGAGGTCGGATGCAGTGTGAACTGGGCGGAAGCCGAAGGCAGGGCACTTGGCGGTCCAATTATCGGCTACATAAGCTCGCTCTTGGGACGTGGAACGTCACCTCGCTGGGAGGGAAAGAGCCTGAGCTGGTGCGCCAGGTGAAAAAGTTCCGGCTAGATATAGTTGGACTCACTTCGACGCACAGTAAGGGCTCTGGAACCTGTTCTCTCAAGAGGGGCTGGACTCTCTTCCACTCTGGCGTTGCAAGCAATGAGAGGCTGGGGTGGCAATTGTTGTTGCTCAAAGCCTGCACGTTGGACTTTAACCCAGTAGACGAGATGGTAGCTTCCCTCCGCCTTCGGGTTGGGTGACGGGTCCTGACTGTTGTTTGTGTTTACGCACCAAACAGCAGCTCAGAGTACCCACTCTTTTTGGATTCCCTTGAGGGAGTACTGCAGAGGGCTCCCTCGGGTGATTCCCTAGTTCTGTTGGGGGACTTCAATGCTCATGTTGGCAAGGACCGTGAAACCTGGAGAGTCGTGATTGGGAAAAATGGCCACCCGGATCTGAACCCAAGTGGTGCTTTGTTATTGGACTTTTGTGCTCGTCACGGATTGTCCATAACAAACACAATGTTCAAACATAAGGAAGAACTTTGAACATGTCACGAGGGAGGTGCTGGACATTGAGTCTGAGTGGACCATGTTCCGTGCCTCTCTTGTCGAGCCTGCTGATTGGAGCTGTGGCCGCAAGGTGTTTGGTGCCTGTCGTGGCGGTAATCCTAGAACTCGCTGGTGGCCACCAGCAGTGAGGGATGCCGTCAAGCTGAAGAAAGAGCCTATCGGGTCCTTTTGGCTCATGGGACTCCAGAGGCAGCGGGCATAGCGACAGGCCAAGCAGTGCCTGGGGAATCTGTGGTGGACTCTCCTATTTCTGGGGCTTAGGTTGCCTAGGTAGTTAAAAAGCTCCTCTGTGGCAAGGCCCCGGTGGTGGATGAGTTCCTTAAGGCTCTGGATACTGTGGGGCTGTCTTGGTTGACAAGACTCTGCAACATCGTGTGAACATTGGCGGTACCTCTGGATTGGCAGACCAGGGTGGTGGTTCCTCTCTTTAAGAAGGGGAACCGGAGGGTGTGTTCCAACTATCGTGAAACACACTCCTCAGCCTTCCCGGTAAGGTCTATTCATGTGTACTGGAGAGGAGGAAACTCGGATCCAGGACGAACAGTGTGGTTTTCGTCCTGGTCGTGGAACGGTAGACCAGGTCTATACTCTCGGCAGGGTCCTTGAGTGTGAAGCAACTGGGATGAGAATCAGCACCTCCAAGTCCAAGTCCATGGTTCTCGCGCAGGAAAGGGTCGAGTGCCATCTCCAGGTTGGGGAGGAGATCTTGCCCCAAGTGGAGGAGTTCAAGTACCTAGGAGTCTTGTTCACGAGTGAGGATAGAGTGGATCGAGAGATCCACAGGCGGATTGGTGCGGCGTCTTCAGTATTAAGGACGCTATATCGATCCGTTGTGGTGAAGAAGGAGCTGAGCCAGAAGGAAAAGCTCTCAATTTACCGTCGATCTACGTTCCCAGCTTTGGGTTATGACCGAAAGGACAAGCTGCCGAAATGCGTTTCCTCTGCCGGGTGGTGGGTCTCTCCCTTAGAGACAGGGTGAGAAGCTCTGTCATCCGGGAGGAACTCAAAGTAAAGCCGCTGCTCCTCCACATTGAGAGGAGCCATGAGGTGGTTCGGGCATCTGCTCAGGATGCCACCCGAACGCCTCTAGGGAGGTGTGGCAGGAGGCCACGGGGAAGACCTAGGACACATTAGGAAGACTATGTCCCCGGCTGGCCTGGGAACGCCTCGGAATACCCCGAGAAGAGCTGGACGAAGTGGCTGGGATTTTCTGCTCAGGCTGCTGCCCCCGCAACCCGACCTCAGATAAGCGGAAGAAAATGGATGGATTTAGAATGACAGTTATACTGTCAGATTGAGTACAAAAACTAACTAAACCTTACACAATATGATGTTTCTAGTAAAACTCACAAAGATACATATCTCCAGGCATTATTAGCCATTTTGAATGTGTGGTTTAGGAGTTATGTTTAAATAAATAACTGTCAGATTGAGTGTGACAGTAAACTGTCATAGTGAGTAAAACCCTTATTTTGTATTTGCAAACCTTACAAAAACAACTAAATCTAGTTAAACTCACACAGATACAATATTACAGGCATGTTTAGACATAATGCATGTTTGGTTTTAGAGTAATGTTTATACAACTTTCATATTTAGTATGACAGCTGTACTGTCATATTGATTAAAAAAAACAACTAACTTGTGTCTTTGCAAACCTTACAAAATACCATTTTTCTAGTAAAACTAAGTAGATACATGCTCCAGGCATTATTAGCCATTTTGCATGTGTTGTTTGAGTTATGTTTAAATAACTGTCATATTGAGTGTGACAGTATACTGTCATAAAACCCAATTTTTGTATTTGCAACCCTGATTCTAGTAAAACTCATATATATACAATATTACAGGCAGTTTTGGACATAATGCATGTTTGGTTTTGGAGTTATCCATCCATCCATCCATCTTCAACCGCTTATCCGGAATCGGGTCGCGGGGACAGCAGCTCCAGCAAAGACCCCCAGACTTCCCTCTCCAGAGCAACATTTGCGACTTCCTCCTGGGGAATCCCGAAGCGTTCCCAGGCCAGAGAGGAGATGTAATCCCCCCATCTGGTCCTTGGCCTGCCGGGGGGCCTCCTCCCAGTGGGACGTGCAACCAGGACCTCCCTAGGGAGACGCTCGTGAGGCATCCGCACGAGATGCCCGAACCACCTAAGCTGGCTCCTTTCCAAGCGAAGGAGCAGCGGCTCTACTCCGAGTCTCTCTCGGGTGACTGCACTTCTCACCCTATCTCTAAGGGAGATGCCAGCCACCCTTCTGAGGAAACTCATTTCGGCCGCTTGTATCCGCGATCTTATTCTTTCGGTCATTACCCACACTTCATGACCATAGGTGAGAGTAGGAATGTAGATAGCTCGGTAGACCGAGAGCTTTGCCTTCTGGCTCAGCTCCCGTTTCGTCACAACAGTGCGGCAGAGAGACTGCAATACTGCCCCAGCTGCTCCGATTCTCCGGCTGATTTCCTTCTCCATCTTTCCCTCACTCGTGAACAAGACCCCGAGATACTTAAACTCCTCCACCTGGGACAGAGTCCTGTCCCCTACCCGGACTGTACAAACCATCGGTTTCCTGCTGAGAACCATGGCCTCAGATTTGGAGATGCTGATCCTCATTCCAGCCGCTGAACACTCGGCTGCGAACCGATCCAGTGAGAGCTGAAGGTCACGAACCGAAGGTGCCATCAGGACCACATCATCTGCAAACAGCAGTGACGCAACCTTTAGCCCCCCGAGACGTATACCCTCTCCGCCATGGCCACGACTCCGCCTAGAAATCCTGTCCATGAAAATCACAAACAGGATAGGTGACAGAGCGCAGCCCTGGCGGAGACCAACCCCCACTGGAAACGGATCCGACTTAGGTTTTGGAGTTATGTTTATATAACTTTCATATATAGTATGACAGCTAAACTGTTATATTGAGTAAAATAACTAACTTGTGTTTGTCATAAAACCCAATTTTTGTATTAGCAAACCATACAACTGATTCAAATAAAACTCACATGGATTCAATATTACAGGCATTTTCAGACATTTTGCATGTTTGGTTTAGGAATTATGTTGTAATACATTTGTATTGCTTTTTTCACATTATCTCAGGATTTTTTGAACATTACTGTCATATTGAGTAAAAAAATAATTTTTGTGTTTGCAAGCCTTAAAAAAAGCATATGTTTCCAGTAAAACTCCCAAAGATGCATTATTTCAGGCATTATTAGCCATTGTTCGGGTGTGGTTTAGGAGTTATGTTTAAATAACTGTCATATTGAGTGTGGCGTTATACTGTCATATTGAGTTAAAAAAAACTAAATTATGTCTTTGCAAACCTTACAAAAGAAAATGTTTCTAGCAACACTCCCAAAGATAACTTTTTTCACGCTATTAGACATGTTTCATGTGTATTTAGGAGTTATAATTAAATAACTTTCATATTGAGTGTTAAAGTTATAATGTCATTATGTGTAAAACCTAATTTTTGTATTTGCAAACCTTACAAAAACAATTGATTCTAGTAAAACTTACATAGATTCAATATTACAGGCATTTTTAGACAATTTACATGTTTGGTTTAAAAGTTGTGTTTGAATACATTTGTATTGCTTTTTTCGCATTATCTCAGGATTCTAAGATCATTACTTTCATATTGAGTAAAACACTACTTTTTGTTTTTGCAAACCTTACAAACTCACATAAATACATTATTACAGACATTTTTAGACATGATACATGTTTGGTTTTGGAGTTATGTTTATATAACTTTCATATTTAGTATGACTGTTATACTGTCATATTGAATTAAAAAAACTAGCTTGTGTCTTGGCGAACTTTACAAAAGTTCATTTTTCTAGTAAAACTAACAAAGATACATGTCACCAGGCATTATTACCCATTTTGCATGGGTTGTAAAGGAATTATGTTTAAATACATTTTTATTGCTTTTTTCGCATTATCTCAGGATTCTTAGATCATTACATTCATATTGAGTAAAAAACTACTTTTTGTTTTTGCAAACCTTACAAACTCACATAAATACATTATTACAGCCATTTTTAGACATAACACATGTTTGGTTTTGGAGTTATGTTTTGATAATTTTCATATTTAGTAGGACTGTTACTGTCTTATTGAATAAAAACAACTAGCTTGTGTCTTTGCAAACTTTACAAAAGACACATTTTCTAGTAAAACTAACAAAGATACATGTCTCCAGGCATTATTAGCCATTTTGCATGGGTTGTTTAGGAATTATGTTTAAATACATTTTTATTGCTTTTTTCGCATTATCTCAGGATTCTAAAATCCTTACTTTCATATTGAGGAAAACACTACTTTTTGTTTTTGCAAACCTTACAAACTCACATAAATACATTATTATAGGCAATTTTAGACATGACACACGTTTGGTTCTGGAGTTATGTTTATATAACTTTCATATTTAGTATGACTGTTACTGTCTTATTGAATAAAAACAACTAGCTTGTGTCTTTGCAAACTTTACAAAAGACACATTTTCTAGTAAAACTAACAAAGATACATGTCTCCAGGCATTATTACCCATTTTGCCTGGGTTGTTTATGAGTTATGTTTAAATACGTTTTTATTGCTTTTTTCGCATTATCTCAGGATTCTAAGAACATTACTTTCATATTGAGTAAAAAACTACTTTTTGTTTTTGCAAACCTTACAAACTCACATTAATACATTATTACAGGCATTTTTAGACATGACACATGTTTGGTTTTGGAGTTATGTTTATATAACTTTCATATTTAGTATGACTGTTATACTGTCATATTGAATAAAAAAAACTGGCTTGTATCTTTGCAAACTTTACAAAAGATCATTTTTCCAGTAAAACTAACAAAGATACATGTTTCCAGGCATTATTAGCCATTTTGCATATGTTGTTTAGGAGTAATGTTTAAATACATTTTTATTGCTTTTTTCGCATTATCTCAGGATTTTAAGAACATTACAGTCATATTGAGTAAAAAAACTACTTTTTGTGTTTTCAAGATTTAAAAAAGCATGTGTTTCGAGTAAAACTGCCAAGGATGCATTATTTCAGGCATTATTAGCCATTTTTCATGTGTGGTTTGAGTTATGGTTAAATAACTGTCATATACTGTCAGTTATGACATAGTAAGTAAAACCTAATTTATGTATTTGCAAACCTTACAAAATCATTTAAATCTAGTAAAACTCACATGGATTCAATATTACAGACATTTTTAGACATTTTGCATGTTTGGTTTAGGAATTATGTTGGAATCATTTTTATTAATTTGTTCGTATTATCTCAGAATTTTAGACCATTACTGTCATATTGAGTAAAAAAATAATTTTTGTGTTTGCAAGCCTTAAAAAAGCAAATGTTTCGAGTAAAACTTACAAGAATGCATTATTTCAGGCATTGTTAGTCATTTTTCATGTGTAGTTTAAGAGTTATGTTTAAATAACTGTCATATTGAGTGTGGCAGTTATACTGTCATATTGAGTAAAAAAAACTAACCTGTCTTTGAAAACCTTACAAAAGAAAATGTTTCTAGTAACACTCACAAAGATACATTTTTTCACGCATTATTAGACATGTTTCATGTGTGGTTAGGAGTTATTAATAAATAATTGTCATATTGAGTGTTACAGTTTTAATGTCATTATGTGTAAAACCTAATTTTTGTATTTGCAAACCTTACGAAAACAATTGATTCTAGTAAAACTTATATAGATTCAAAATTACAGGCATTTTTAGACATTTTACATGTTTGGTTTAAAATTTGTGTTTGAATACATTTGTATTTCTTTTTTCGCATTATCTCAGGATTCTAAGAACATTACTTTCATATTGAGTAAAAAAACTCCTTTTTGTTTTTGCAAACCTTACAAACTCACATAAATACATTATTACAGGCATTTTGAGACATGACACATGTTTGGTTTTGGAGTTATGTTTATAGAACTTTCATATTTAGTATGACTGTTATACTGTCATATTGAATAAAAAAAACTAGCTTGTGTCTTTGATATCTTTACAAAAGATCATTTTTTTAAACTAACAACGTTACATGTCTCCCTAGGCATTATTAGCCATTTTGCATGTGTTGTTTAGGAGTCAGGTTTAAATACATTTGCATTGCTTTTTTCCCATTATCTCAGAACATTACAGTCAAGTAAAAAACTACTTTTTGTGTTTGCAAAATGTAAAACTCAGTAATTTCCCAATGATTCATTATTTCAGGCATCATTAGCCATTTTTTTGTGTAGTTTATGAGTTATGTTTAAATAACTGTCATATTGAGTGTGATTGTGTCATTGTGAGTAAAACCTATTTTTTGTATTTGCAAACCTTACAAAAACAACCGATTCTAGGAAAACTCACATTGATACAATATTACAGGCATGTTTAGACATATTGCATGTTTGGTTTTGGAGTTATATTTATATAACCTGCTTTCTGAGCCGCCACCTTTGTGGTTTGCGTGTCCCACTGATCCAGGAACTATGTTGTCCGGGGGCTTCTATGGTCTCCCAAGACAAACAGGTCCTAGGTGAGGGATCAGACAAAGAGCAGCTCAAAGACCTTTATTAAAAGTATAATTGAGGACCTAGATTTTTTCTCGCCCGGACGCAGGTCACCGTGGCTCCCCTGTGGAGCCAGGCCCAGAGGTGTGGCACGATGGCGATTGACGGGCCTGTCCCCATGGGGCCCAGCCGTGCTCAGCTCGAAGAGGCAACGTGGATCCCCCCTCCAGGGCTCACCACTCATGGGCTGGGTCATAGAGGGTGCAGTGTGAGCTGGGCGGCAGCCGAAGGCAGGGCACTTGGTGGTCTGATTATCGGCTACATAAGCTCGCTCTTGGGACATGGAACGTCACCTCGCTGGGAGGGAAGGAGCCTGAGCTGGTGCATGAGGTGGAGATGTTCCCGGCTGGATATAGTTGGACTCACAGCAAGGGCTCTGGAACCTGTTCTCTCAGAGGGGCTGGACAGAGCTGAACTTTCATTACTTGCAACGCCAGAGTGGAATAGATTCCACACTGGCGTTGCAACTAATGAGAGGCTGGGGTGGCAATTCTTGTTGCCCCCCGGCTCAAAGCCTGCACGTTGGACTTTAAACCCAATAGACGAGATGGTAGCTTCCTTCAGCCTTCGGGTTGGGTGACGGGTCCTTATTGTTGTTTGTGTTTACACACCAAACAGCAGCTCAGAGTACCAACTCTTTTTGGATTCCCTTGAGGGAGTACTGGAGAGTGCTCCCTCGGGTGATTCCCTTGTTCTGCTGGTGGACTTCAACGCTATGTTGGCAACGACAGTGAAACCTGGAGAGTCGTGATTGGGAAAAATGGCCACCCGGATCTGAACCCAAGTGGTGCTTTGTTATTGGACTTTTGTGCTTGTCACGGATTGCCCATAACAAACACAATGTTCAAACATAAGGGTGTCCATATGCGCACTTGGCACAAGGACACCCTCGGCCGCATGATTGACTTTGTAGTTGTGTCATGGGATTTGCGGCCTCATGTTTTGGACACTCGGTGAAGAGAGGGGCAGAGCTTTCTACCAACCACCACCTGGTGGTGAGCTGGCTCCGATGGTAGGGGAGGATGCCGGTCAGACCTGGCAGGCCCAAACGCATTGTAAGGGTCTGCTGGGAACACCTAGCAGAGTCTCCTGAAGAACTTTGAACATGTCCGGAAGAACTTTGAACATGTCACGAGGGAGGTGCTGGACATTGAGTCTGAGTGGACCATGTTCCGTTCCTCTCTTGTTGAGCCAGCTGATTGAAGCTGTGGCCGCAAGATGTTTGGTGCCTGTCGTGGCGGTAATCCACCAGCAGTGAGGGATGCTGTCAAGCTGAAGAAAGAGCCACCGGGTCCTTTTGGCTCATGGGACTCCAGAGGCAGTGGGCATACCGACAGGCCAAGCGAGACCTCCTCAGTCCCACCAACACGTCTTGCTATGAGGAAACAGTGCCTGGGAAGTCTGTGGTAGGCTCTCCTATTTCTGGGGCTGAGGTTGCCAAGGTAGTTAAAAAGCTCCTCCGTCCGGAGTTCCTTAAGGCTCTGGATGCTGTGGGGCAGTCTTGGTTGACAAGACTCTGCAACATTGCGTCTACATCGGGGGCGGTACCTCTGGATTGGCAGACCGGGGTGGTGGTTCCTCTCTTTAAGAAGGGGAACCGGAGGGTGTGTTCCAACTATCGTAGATCACACTCCTCAGCCTTCCCGGTAAGGTCTATTCATGTGTAATGGAGAGGAGGAACCTCGGATCCAGGACGAACAGTGTGGTTTTCGTCCTGGTCGTGGAACGGTAGACCAGCTCTATACTCTCGGCAGGGTCCTTGAGTGTGCATGGGAGTTTGCCCAACCAGTCTACATAAGTTTTGTGGACTTGGAGAAGACATTCGACCTTGGCCCCCGGTAAATCCTGTGGGGAGTGCTCAGAGAGTATGGAGTATCGGCATGTCTGATTGTGGCGGGTGTCTCCCTGTATGATCAGTGTCAGAGCTTGGTCCGCATTGCCGGCAGTATGTCGGACCCCTTTCCAGTGAGGGTTGGACTCCGCCAAGGCTGCCCTTTGTCACCGATTCTGTTCATAACTTTAATGGACAGAATATCTAGGCGCAGTCATGGCTTTGAGGATCCCCTCAACGCCATGCCTGCGCCTGGTTTGGTGGCTGCAGGATCAGGTCTCTGCTTTTTGCAGATGATGTGGTCCTGATGGCTTCAACTGGCCAAGATCTTCAGCTTTCATTGGATCGGTTCGCAGTGAAGCGACTGGGATGAGAATCAGCACCTCCAAGTACGAGTCCATGGTTCTCGCCCGGGAAAGGGTGGAGTGCTATCTCGAGGTTGGGAAAGAGATCTTGCCCCAAGTGAAGGAGTTCAAGTACCTAGGAGTCTTATTCACGAGTGAGGATAGAGTGGATTGTGAGATCTACAGGCGGATCGGTGCGGCGTCTTCAGTAATGAGGACGCTATATCGATCAGTTGTGGTGAAGAAGGAGCTGAGCCAGAAGGAAAAGCTTTCAATTTACCGGTCGATCAACGTTCCCATCCTCACCTATGGTCATGAGCTTTGGGTTATGACCGAAAGGACAAGGTCACGGGTACAAGCGGCCGAAATGAGTTTCCTCCGCCGGGTGGTGGGTCTCTCCCTTAGAGATAGGGTAAGAAGCTCTGCCATCTGGGAGGAACTCAGTGTAAAGCCGCTGCTCCTCCACATTGAGAGGAGCCAGATGAGGTGGTTCGGGCATCTGCTCAGGATGCCACCCGAACGCCTCCCTAGGTCCGAACGGCAGGAGGCCATGGGGAAGACCTAGGATACATTGGAAAGACTATGGCCTGGGAACGCCTCGGGATCCCCCGAGAAGAGCTGGACGAAGTGGCTGGGGAGAGGGAAGTCTGGGCTCTCTGCTTAGGCTGCTGCCACCGCAACCCGACCTCGGATAAGCGGAAGAAAATGGATGGATTTAGTATGACAGTTATACTGTCATATTGAGTGTGACAGTATACTGTCATAAAACCCGATTTTTGTATTTGCAAACCTGATTCTAGTAAAACTCACATCTATACAATATTACAGGCAATTTTGGACATAATGCACGTTTGGTTTTGGAGTTATGTTTATATAACTTTAATATATAGTATGACATCTATACTGTTATAATGAGTAAAAAAACTAACTTGTGTCTGTCATAAAACTCAATTTTTGTATTTGCAAACCTTACAAAAACAAATGATTCTAGTAAAACTCACATGGATTCAATATTACAGGCATTTTTAGACATTTTGCATGTTTGGTTTAGGAATCATGTTGGAATACATTTGTATTGCTTTTTTCACATTATCTCAGCATTTTAAGAACTTACTGTCATATTGAGTAAAAAAAAACTTTTTGTGTTGCAAGCCTTAAAAAAACAACCGATTCTAGTAAAACTCACATTGATACAATATTACAGGCATGTTTAGACATCTTGCATGTTTGGTTTTGGAGTTATGTTTATATAACCTGCTTTCTGAGCCGCCACCTTTGTGGTTCGCGTGTCCCACTGATCCTAGGAGCTATGTTGTCCGGGTGCTTCTATGCCCCCTGGTAGGGTCCCCCAAGACAAACAGGTCCTAGGTGAGGAATCAGACAAAGAGCAGCTCAAAGACCTTTATGAAAAGTACACATCGAGGACCTAGATATTTTCTCGCCCGGACGCGGGTCACCGTGGCTCCCCTGTGGAGCCAGGCCCAGAGGTGGGGCACGATGGCGAGCGACTGGTGCCCATGGGGCCCAGCTCGAAGAGGCAACGTGGGTCCCCCCTGCAATAGGCTCACCACTCATGGGCTGGGTCATAGAGGTCGGGTGCAGTGTTAGCTGGGCGGAAGCCGAAGGCAGGGCACTTGGCGGTCCGATTATCGGCTACATAAGCTCGCTCTTGGGACGTGGAACGTCACCTCGCGAGGTGGAGAAGTTCCCGGCTAGATAAAGCTGGACTCACTTCGACGCACAGCAAGGGCTCTGGAACCTGTTCTCTCAAGAGGGGTTGGACTCTCTTCCACTCTGGCGTTGCAAGTAATGAGAGGCTGGGTTGGCAATTCTTGTTGCCCCCCGGCTCAAAGCCTGCACGTTGGACTTAACCCAGAAGACGAGATGGTAGCTTCCCTCCGCTTTCGGGTTGGGTGACGGGTCCTGACTGTTGTTGGTGTTTACGCACCAAACAGCAGCTCAGAGTACCCACTCTTTTTGGATTCCCTTGAGAGTGCTCCCTCGGGTGATTCCTTTGTTCTGCTGGGGGTCTTCAACGCTCATGTTGGCAACGACTTTGAAACCTGGAGAGTCGTGATTGGGAAAAATGGCCACCCGGATCTGAACCCAAGTGGTGCTTTGTTATTGGACTTTTGTGCTCGTCACGGATTGTCCATAACAAACACAATGTTCAAACATAAGGGTGTCCATATGTGCACTTGACACCAGGACACCCTCGGCCGCAGTTCCATTATTGACTTTGTAGTTGTGTCATGGGATTTGCGGCCTCATGTTTTGGACACTCGGGTGAAGAGAGGGGCGAGCTTTCTACCGATCACCACCTGGTGAGCTGGCTCCGATGGTGGGGTAGGATCCCGGACAGACCTGGCAGGCCCAAACGCATTGTGAGAGTCTTTTGGGAATGCCTAGCAGAGTCTCCTGTCAGAGAGAGTTTCTTTTTCTACCTCCGGAGGAACTTTGAACATGTCACAAAGGAGGTGC
The DNA here is from genome assembly GCF_033978785.1 of Entelurus aequoreus. Taxonomy (NCBI): domain Eukaryota; kingdom Metazoa; phylum Chordata; class Actinopteri; order Syngnathiformes; family Syngnathidae; genus Entelurus; species Entelurus aequoreus. Next base: position 53,191,095 of record NC_084739.1, read on the forward strand.
TGGACATTGAGTCTGAATGGATCATGTTCCGTGCCTCTCTTGTCAAGCCAGCTGATTGGAGCTGTGGCCACAAGGTGTTTGGTGCCTGTCGTGGCGGTAATCCTAGAACCCGCTGGTGGCCACCAGCAGTGCGGGATGCCGTCAAGCTGAAGAAAGAGCTTATCTGGTCCTTTTGGCTCATGGGACTCCAGAGGCAGCGGGCATACCGACAGGCCAAGCAGTGCCTGGGGAATCTGTGGTGGGCTCTCCTATTTCTGGGGCTGAGGTTGCCAAGGTAGTTAAAAAAAGCTCCTCGGTGGCAAGGCCCCGGGGGTGGATGAGCTCCGTCCGGAGTTCCTTAAGGCTCTGGATGCTGTTGGGCTGTTTTAGTTGACAAGACTCTGCAACATCGCATGGACATCAGGGGCGGTACCTCTGGATTGGCAGAACGGGGTGGTGGTTCCTCTCTTTAAGAAGGGGAACCGGAGGGTGTGTTCCAACTATCGTAGATCACACTCCTCAGCCTTCCCGGTAAGGTCTATTCATGTGTACTGGAGAGGAGGAACCTCGGATCCAGGACGAACAGTGTGGTTTTCGTCCTGGTCGTGGAACGGTAGACCAGCTCTATACTCTCGGCAGGGTCCTTGAGTGTGCATGGGAGTCCAAGCAGTCTACATGTGCTTTGTGGACTTGGAGAAGACATTCGACCGTGGCCACCCCGGGAAGTCCTGTGGGGAGTGCTCAGAGAGTATGGGGTATCGGCATGTCTGATTGTGGCGGGTCGCTCCCTGTATGATCAGTGTCAGAGCTTGGTCCGCATTGCCAGCAGTAAGTCGGACCCCTTTCCAGTGAGGGTTGGACCGGAGTCCAACCCTCGTGTTGGCTGCCCTTTGTCACCAAATGTGTTCATACATTTTATGGACAGAATTTCTAGGCGCAGTCATGGCGTTGAGGGGATCCGGTTTGGTGGCTGCAGGATTAGGTCTCTCCTTTTTGCAGATGATGTGGTCCTTATGGCTTTAACTGGCCAGGATCTTCAGCTCTCATCGGATTGGTTCGCAGCCGAGTTTGAAGCGACTGGGATGAGAATCAACACCTCCAAGTCCGAGGTTCTCGCCCGGGAAAGGGTGGAGTGCCATTTCGAGGTTGGGCAGGAGATCTTGCCCCAAGTGGATGAGTTCAAGTACCTGGAGTCTTGTTCATGAGTGAGGGAAGAGTGGATCGTGAGATGCACAGGCTGGCGGCCGAAATGAGTTTTCTCCGCTGGGTGGCGGGTCTCTCCCTTCCTGTAAGAATTTTCACCGTTTAATTACAGTAACCTACTGGCAGCTAATGGTTCCAGTATAAAACTGTTTTTCTACAGCACACATACTGTGATTTATCACTACAGTTTATTACTCTAAAAAGTATCACAGTACTGTGCTGTATCAAATATACGCTTCACAGCATAATACTGTCATCTGTTTAGCGGCATTACACTGTTATTTTAGTGTATCTACTGTAATATCCATTAACAGTTAATTACAGTAAAATAATTGTAAGCACTATAGACTGAGCTTTACAGTATAATGCCACTAGAAGTTAATGAGTTGAACTTTTAATTTTTCAAAATCAAAACCCCTGCAATCTGCTGGCATAAAAATGACTGGAGAAATGGCCTTGCAAGATTATGTTTTTATTAACCAATTATTTTAAAGTGCATCAAATACATTCAATGTACATTTAGTGCATTCTTCTTATTTTCAGTAAATCATTTTAACATTTATAACATGTCCACTTAATTTCTAACTGGAGACAAAACACTGAACACGAGTCCAGTGTTTAGTTGTCGGCTACATAAAGCCCCACTCAAAGTCTGTGAGATGTTTTATAAGGGTGGCTACGTGAGGATTTACAGTTGCTGCCTTTTTCTGGACCAGCTTCCCGGTCTTCTTGGACACCACTTTTCCCTGGCTAGCCTTTGTTCCCCTCTCAGGGTGAACGCCAATGAATCGCCTAAAAAAGAGAGAAAGCATAATAGATATTCTGTTGTGATTGAAGATTACTTGCAGTCGATACAGAACCCCCCTCACATTGTTATTTAGGAATATGCACTGCACAAATATTAATATCAATTTTAGGATATATGTGAGCCTATACCATAACCACAGCTGTAGATGAGTGAATGCTCTAAAACCCATTAAGACAAATTCAGAGAGGAAGACAATGCTAAAGCCTCCCCAATCCCTCTCTCTATTTATGTTTTCTCTCCATCTACGGGACCGTGTATTTACGCTGATGTTTCCTGCTTTCACCCATTTAACATATCGTTACCTGCTCATTACCTATCTTCTCTGCATCCTGGGGTTACACTGGTGCTTCTTGCCTTTACCCATTCAACATATCTTTACCTGCACATTACCTACCTTCCCTGCATCCTTGGGTCACACTGGTGCTTCTTTCTTTCACCATACAACATATCTTCACCTGCACGTACCTACCTTGTCTGCATGGCCTCGACCACACCTGCGCTTCCTTCTTTCACCCATTCAACATACCTTCACCCGCACATTACCTACCTTCCCTGCATAGTGGGGTCACACTGGTGCTTCCTGCCTTTACCCATTCAACATATCTTCACCCGCACATTACCTACTTGCTCTGCATTCTCGGGTCAAGCTGGTGCTTCCTGCCATCATCCAGTCAACATATCTTTACCTGCAAATTACCTACTTTTTCTGCATCCTGGGGTCAAACAGGTGCTTCCTTCTTTGACCCAGTCAACATATCTTTACCTGCACATTACCTACCTTCTCTGTATCCTAGAGTCAAACTGGTGCGTCGGTCCCTAATAAGAAGTTCCACAAAGGAACAGAAGAGTCATTGATTTAAGGCACCAAATTGGGGAAATGACAAGTCAAATTCCTGAACAGAGGTGAGAAATATAAAATAAAATATCCTAACAGTATTTTAACAGTATCAAGAGGATTTACCTTTGAACAAATTCTAATGTCCGAGGACCTTCCTCTTGGTATTCCAAGTTGAACACATAGTAGGTGGCAAGAAGGGCAGCAAGCCCTGAGATTAAGCTACGTTGGACGCCTTTGCAGATGACATCACCTTCCATGCTGATCATCCAACGTTTTATTGTGACTTTGTCACCAGCAACTGGTACAGTCAAGAAATGCAGTTTATGTTCCTAAACAGTATCCAATATGGGTAGCATTTTAAACATATTTGGAATGGCCACCTCACTCGATCTCTCTTTACTCTGTTTACATCTAGTCTCCTAAGGCAGTGGTTCTTAAATGGGGGTACGCGTACTCCTGGGGGTACTTGAAGGTATGCCAAGGGGTACGTGAGATTTTTTTTAAATATTCTAAAAATAGCAACAATTCAAAAATCCTTCATAAATATATTTATTGAATAATACTTCGACAAAATATGAATGTAAGTTCATAAACTGAACAACTAATCAAGTAGGCTATTCCATTCATTACCATAAAGCCAGAGTTTCCCCCATGCCATGATGGTTTGACCCTACCTGGCGGTGCCACACGGCACCAACTGTCAATCAACTATCCATGTAGAAAACAATGGAGGCTTGGTTAAAGCGTAGTGGACATGTTCCATAAATATTGATGTTAAAGATTTCTTTTTTTGTGAAGAAATGTTGAGAATGAAGTTCATGAATCCAGATGGATCTCTATTGCAATCCCCAAAGAGGGCACTTTAAGTTGATTACTTCTATGTGTAAAAATCTTTATTTATAATTTAATCACTTGGTTATTTTTCAACAAGTTTTTAGTTATTTTTATATCTTTTTTTCCAAATAGTTCAAGAAAGACCACAACAAATGAGCAATATTTTGCACTGTTATACAATTTAATAAATCAGAAACTGATGACATAGTGCTGTATTTTACTTCTTTATCTCTTTTTTTCAACCAAAAATGCTTTGCTCTGATTAGGGGGTACTTGAATTTAAAAAATGTTCACAGGGGTACATCACTGAAAAAAGGTTGAGAACCACTGTCCTAAGGCAGTGGTTCTCAACCTTTTTTCAGTGCTATGAACATTTTTTTAATGCAAGTAGACCTCCATGTCTTCATAACAGGAATATCCTGAATTCTCAAGTTGCATATCACAATAGTCATCATCAGTGTTAATAACACAAGAGCTGCTTGGATTTGCTGTTGATCAAGTCAAACTTCGTTCAGTGTAGCCGTAGTGCTTCCTTGACACGTGCGATGTGAAAGTAGACTTAACTGTAAATCTTTTTTCACATTGACTGAAGGGGCACGTAACTGTCCTACCTTCGGTAATATGACTTTTCAAATGCAGGAGAAAGGCCCGTATATCATCGCACTTCGCGCTACATGAGACAATATTACAAGGTAAACCTTCTGCGCTATACATATCAGTCCTACTCTTGCCATATTTATGACGACGGCTGTGAGTTTTGAAGGCTGAGAAGTTGGAAAAAACTCTTGTGCATTTAGGGAAAGCACACTTAAACGATGCATTAGGCATACAACTATGACTTCGCATGTGTCTAACATACGCAAATACATTGCTGCAAGTCGTAGTTGCAAGTTATCATCTTTTATGATGACTATGACAAAAAAGAAGAAAACTTAGCTAGCTAGCATGCGGCGGTACATGCGCGTGGTCAACGATAGTGTCTGTGATGCTGACTGTGACGCTATGTCATTTCGGACTTTATAAATATATATATAAAGTAATTCAAACAGAAAATGACACATCAAGGTACAAGTGACTCTTACCTTGTTATCAAAAACACACGATGCAGTAGGATGGATTTAGCAGGGTCGGCCAGGTGAAATGAAGCTCGGTTGGACGAATTGTGGGCGGACCCAAGAAACAAGTCTGAAAAATACTGAATTACACTGTAGGTTTTACAGTAACTTACTGCTGGTCGATATTTTTTGAAAAATGCAACAAAATTTACAGTACTTAACTGCATTTAAGAAGAACATGATAGGTTGATTGGCAACACTAAATTGGCCCTAGTGTGTGAATGTGAGTGTGAATGTTGTCTGTCTATCTGTGTTGGCCCTGCGATGAGGTGGCGACTTGTCCAGGGTGTACCCCGCCTTCCGCCCGATTGTAGCTGAGATAGGCTCCAGCGACCCCGAAGGGAATAAGCGGTAGAAAGTGGATGGATGGATGGAGTATATAACTGTAATTTTATTTTTTATTTTTACAGTAATTTTTTACAGTGAAGGTCATGGGTGTCAAATTTGGCCCAACGTGTAATTTGACTTGGCCCTTGAGGCAATATCAAATTAACACTAAAGCTGGACCGTCGATTATACATTGCGGCAGTGCCGCTGTAACACTGCATTCACCGCAACTTCTAATACTTGCCAACCCTCCCAGGAGTGAATCCAGCACTCCCGAATTTTTTTTTCTTTTTTTCAGCTAGTCAAACGAGTGCCGGCCCAGTTTCATGTCAGTGCAGCTTCTGCACCCACACACAATTGAATGCAACGCATACTTCATCAACAGCGATACAGGTTACACTGACGGTAGCCAAATAAAAAACTTTAACACTTTTAGAAATATACGCCACACTGTGAATCCACACCAAACAAGAATGACAAACACATTTCGGGAGAACATCCGCACCGTAACACAACATAAACACAACAGAACAAATACCCGGAACCCTTTGTAGCACTAAATCTTCCGGGACGCTACAAGGTGTGTGTGTGTGTGGGGGGGGTTTGGTGGTAGCGGGGGTGTATTTTGTAGCGTCCCGAAAGAGTTAGTGCTGCAAAAGATTCTGGGTATTTGTTCTTTTGTGTTTATGTTATGTTACGGTGCGGATGTTCTCCTGAAAAGTGTTTTTTATTTTTGTTTGGTGTGGGTTGACAGTGTGGCGTATATTTCTAACAGTGTTAAAGTTTTTTATACTGGCACTCTCAGTGTAACCTGTATCGCTGTTGATGAAGTATGCGTTGCATTCATTTGTGTATGCGTGCTGAAGCTGCACATTTCTTGTGACTGGGTGTGAATTATGTTAGAATTGGGTGTACGAGATATGACTGTTGAACACCTTCGTTCGATAATGAAAGTTGCCTCAGCTCAAAGCCTGAGCCCCGACGTTAAAGAACTAGCATCTAAAAAAAGATGCCAGGTATCTGGCTTGGGCACATCAAATTAGATCAATGTGTTGCAAACTGAGCAGTTTAAAGTCCTGAATGGTTGTTTTATTCATTGTTATTTTATTTTCAAATTTATTAGCCTGTGGAAAAAGTTAATGTTGATATTTACCTCAGAAGGCTGCAAATAGAAAAGAGGCATTCAATTTTTATTTAAATTGTATTTGATATGCAATTGATATTTTTTAATTATTATTATTATTATTTGAAACTCCATTTTGCATGTCACTATAAAGTTATATAAGCCTTGCTTGTTCAATATTCAATGCAAAACTTGTTTGGGTCCCTATTAAAAGGTTAATTTGTTCAACCTTGGCCTTTGTTCAGTTTTAAACATTGGCCCACTCTGTATTTGAGTTTGACACCCCTGGTGAAGGTGAAGCTCTGTCATCCTGGAGGCCACGGGGAAGACCCAGGACACATTGGGAACACTATGTCTCCCGGCTGGCCTGGGAACGCCTCGGGATCCCCTGAGAAAAGGTCCTAGGTGAGGGATCAGACAAAGAGCAGCTCAAAGACCTTTATGAAAAGTACAAATCGAGGACCTAGATTTTTTCTCGCCCAGGCGCAGGTCACCGTGGCTCCCCTGTGGAGCCAGGCGCAGAGGTGGGGCACGATGGCGAGCGACTGGTGGCCGGGCCTGTCTCCATGGGGCCCTGCCGGGCTCAGCTCGAAGAGGCAACGTGGGTCAACCCTCCAATGGGCTCACCACTCATGGGCCCATTGAGGTCATAGAGGTCGGATGCAGTGTGAACTGGGCGGTCCGATTATCGGCTACATAAGCTCGCTCTTGGGACGTGGAACGTCACCTCGCTGGGAGGGAAAGAGCCTGAGCTGGTGCGCCAGGTGAAGAAGTTCCGGCTAGATATAGTTGGACTCACTTCGACACACAGCAAGGGCTCTGGAACCTGTTCTCTCAAGAGGGGCTGGACTCTCTTCCACTCTGGCGTTGCAAGCAATGAGAGGCTGGGGTGGCAATTGTTGTTGCTCAAAGCCTGCACGTTGGACTTTAACCCAGTAGACGAGATGGTAGCTTCCCTCCGCCTTCGGGTTGGGTGACGGGTCCTGACTGTTGTTTGTGTTTACGCACCAAACAGCAGCTCAGAGTACCCACTCTTTTTGGATTACCTTGAGGGAGTACTGGAGAGTGCTCCCTCGGGTGATTCCCTTGTTCTGTTGGGGGACTTCAATGCTCATGTTGGCAAGGACAGTGAAACCTGGAGAGTTGTGATTGGGAAAAATGGCCACCCGGATCTGAACCCAAGTGGTGCTTTGTTATTGGACTTTTGTGCTCGTCACGGATTGTCCATAACAAACACAATGTTCAAACATAAGGAAGAACTTTGAACATGTCACGAGGGAGGTGCTGGACATTGAGTCTGAGTGGACCATGTTCCGTGCCTCTCTTGTCGAGTCTGCTGATTGGAGCTGTGGCCGCAAGGTGTTTGGTGCCTGTCGTGGCGGTAATCCTAGAATTCGCTGGTGGCCACCAGCAGTGAGGGATGCCGTCAAGCTGAAGAAAGAGCCTATCGGGTCCTTTTGTCTCATGGGACTCCAGAGGCAGCGGGCATACCGACAGGCCAAGCAGTCCCTGGGGAATCTGTGGTGGACTCTCCTATTTCTGGGGCTTAGGTTGCCTAGGTAGTTAAAAAGCTCCTCTGTGGCAAGGCCCCGGTGGTGGATGAGTTCCTTAAGGCTCTGGATACTGTGGGGCTGTCTTGGTTGACAAGACTCTGCAACATCGCGTGAACATTGGGGGCGGTACCTCTGGATTGGCAGACCGGGGTGGTGGTTCCTCTCTTTAAGAAGGGGAACCGGAGGGTGTGTTCCAACTATCGTGAAACACACTCCTCAGCCTTCCCGGTAAGGTCTATTCATGTGTACTGGAGAGGAGGAAACTCGGATCCAGGACAAACAGTGTGGTTTTCGTCCTGGTCGTGGAACGGTAGACCAGGTCTATACTCTCGGCAGGGTCCTTGAGTGTGAAGCGACTGGGATGAGAATCAGCACCTCCAAGTCCAAGTCCACGCAGGAAAGGGTCGAGTGCCATCTCCAGGTTGGGGAGGATATCTTGCCCCAAGTGGAGGAGTTCAAGTACCTAGGAGTCTTGTTCACGAGTGAGGATAGAGTGGATCGAGAGATCCACAGGCGGATTGGTGCGGCGTCTTCAGTATTGAGGACGCTATATCGATCCGTTGTGGTGAAGAAGGAGCTGAGCCAGAAGGAAAAGCTCTCAATTTACCGTCGATCTACGTTCCCAGCTTTGGGTTATGACCGAAAGGACAAGCGGCCGAAATGTGTTTCCTCTGCCGGGTGGTGGGTCTCTCCCTTAGAGACAGAGTGAGAAGCTCTGTCATCCGGGAGGAACTCAAAGTAAAGCCGCTGCTCCTCCACATTGAGAGGAGCCATGAGGTGGTTCGGGCATCTGCTCAGGATGCCACCCGAACGCCTCTAGGGAGGTGTGGCAGGAGGCCACGGGGAAGACCTAGGACACATTGGAAAGACTATGTCCCCGGCTGGCCTGGGAACGCCTCGGAATACCCCGAGAAGAGCTGGACGAAGTGGCTGGGGAGAGGGAGGTCTGGGATTTTCTGCTCAGGCTGCTGCCCCCGCAACCCGACCTCGGATAAGCGGAAGACAATGGATGGATTTAGAATGACAGTTATACTGTCAGATTGAGTACAAAAACTAACTAAACCTTACACAATATAATGTTTCTAGTAAAACTCACAAAGATACATATCTCCAGGCATTATTAGCCATTTTGCATGTGTGGTTTAGGAGTTATGTTTAAATAAATAACTGTCAGATTGAGTGTGACAGTAAACTGTCATAGTGAGTAAAACCCTTATTTTGTATTTGCAAACCTTACAAAAACAACTAAATCTAGTTAAACTCACACAGATGCAATATTACAGACATTTTTAGACATAATGCATGTTTGGTTTTGGAGTTATGTTTATATAACTTTCATATATAGTATGACAGCTAAACTGTTATATTGAGTAAAATAACTAACTTGTGTTTGTCATAAAACCCAATTTTTGTATTAGCAAACCATACAACTGATTCAAATAAAACTCACATGGATTCAATATTACAGGCATTTTCAGACATGTTGCATGTTTGGTTTAGGAATTATGTTGTAATACATTTGTATTGCTTTTTTCACATTATCTCAGGATTTTTAGAACATTACTGTCATATTGAGTAAAAAAATAATTTTTGTGTTTGCAAGCCTTAAAAAAAGCATATGTTTCCAGTAAAACTCCCAAAGATGCATTATTTCAGGCATTATTAGCCATTGTTCAGGTGTGGTTTAGGAGTTATGTTTAAATAACTGTCATATTGAGTGTGGCGTTATACTGTCATATTGAGTTAAAAAAAAAACTAACTTGTGTCTTTGCAAACCTTACAAAAGAAAATGTTTCTAGCAACACTCACAAAGATAATTTTTTTCACGCTATTAGACATGTTTCATGTGTATTTAGGAGTTATAATTAAATAACTTTCATATTGAGTGTTAAAGTTATAATGTCATTATGTGTAAAACTTAATTTTTGTATTTGCAAACCTTACAAAAACAATTGATTCTAGTAAAACTTACATAGATTCATTATTACAGGCATTTTTGGTTTAATAGTTGTGTTTGAATACATTTGTATTGCTTTTTTCGCATTATCTCAGGATTCTAAGATCATTACTTTCATATTGAGTAAAACACTACTTTTTGTTTTTGCAAACCTTACAAACTCACATTAATACATTATTACAGGCATTTTTAGACATGACACATGTTTGGTTTATGAGTTATGTTTATATAACTTTCATATTTAGTATGACTGTTATACTGTCATATTGAATAAAAAAAAACTAGCTTGTGTCTTTGCAAACTTTACAAAAGATCATTTTTCTATTAAAACTAACAAAGATACATGTCTCCAGGCGTTATTACCCATTTTGCATGGGTTGTTTAGGAATTATGTTTAAATACATTTTTATTGCTTTTTTCGCATTTTCTCAGGATTCTAAAATCCTTACTTTCATATTGAGGAAAAAACTACTTTTTGTTTTTGCAAACCTTACAAACTCACATAAATACATTATTATAGGCAATTTTAGACATGACGCACGTTTGGTTCTGGAGTTATGTTTATATAACTTTCATATTTAGTATGACTGTTATACTGTCTTATTGAATAAAAACAACTAGCTTGTGTCTTTGCAAACTTTACAAAATATACATTTCCTAGTAAAACTAACAAAGATACATGTCTCCAGGCATTATTACCGATTTTGCCTGGGTTGTTTAGGAGTTATGTTTAAATACATTTTTATTGCTTTTTTCGCATTATCTCAGGATTCTAAGATCATTACATTCATATTGAGTAAAAAACTACTTTTTGTTTTTGCAAACCTTACAAACTCACCTAAATACATTATTACAGACATTTTTAGACATGACACATGTTTGGTTTTGGAGTTATGTTTATATAACTTTTATATTTAGTATGACTGTTATACTGTCATATTGAATAAAAAAAACTAGCTTGTGTCTTTGCAAACTTTACAAAAGATCATTTTTCTAGTAAAACTAACAAAGATACACGTCTCCAGGCATTATTACCCATTTTGCATGGGGTGTTTAGGAAATATGTTTAAATACATTTGTATTGCTTTTTTATCATTATCTCAGGATTCTAAGATCATTACTTTCATATTGAGGAAAAAACTACTTTTTGTTTTTGCAAACCTTACAAACTCACATAAATACATTATTACAGACATTTTTAGACATGACACATGTTTGGTTTTGGAGTTATGTTTATATAATTTTATATTTAGTATCACTGTTATACTGTCATATTGAATAAAAAAAAAAACTAGCTTGTGTCTTGGCAAACTTTACAAAAGATCATTTTTCTAGTAAAACTAACAAAGATACATGTCTCCAGGCATTATTACCCATTTTGCATGGGGTGTTTAGGAAATATGTTTAAATACATTTTTATTGCTTTTTTCGCATTATTTCAGGATTCTAAGATCATTACTTTCATAGTGAGTAAAAAAACTACTTTTTGTTTTTGCAAACCTTACAAACTCACATAAATACATTATTACAGACATTTTTAGACATGACACATGTTTGGTTTTGGAGTTATGTTTATATAACTTTTATATTTAGTATGACTGTTATACTGTCATATTGAATACAAAAAAAACTAGCTTGTGTCTTTGCAAACTTTACAAAAGATAATTTTTCTAGTAAAACTAACAAAGATACATGTCTCCAGGCATTATTACCCATTTTGCATGGGGTGTTTAGGAAATATGTTTAAATACATTTTTATAGCTTTTTTCGCATTATCTCAGGATTCTAAGATCATTACTTTCATATTGAGGAAAAAACTACTTTTTGTTTTTGCAAACCTTACAAACTCACATAAATACATTATTACAGACATTTTTAGACATGACACATGTTTGGTTTTGGAGTTATGTTTATATAACTTTTATATTTAGTATGACTGTTATACTGTCATATTGAATAAAAAAAACTAGCTTGTGTCTTTGCAAACTTTACAAAAGATCATTTTTCTATTAAAACTAACAAAGATACATGTCTCCAGGCATTATTACCGATTTTGCCTGGGTTGTTTAGGAGTTATGTTTAAATACATTTTTATTGCTTTTTTCGCATTATCTCAGGATTCTAAGATCATTACTTTCATATTGAGTAAAAAACTACTTTTTGTTTTTGCAAACCTTACAAACTCACCTAAATACATTATTACAGACATTTTTAGACATGACACATGTTTGGTTTTGGAGTTATGTTTATATAACTTTTATATTTAGTATGACTGTTATACTGTCATATTGAATAAAAAAAAAAACTAGCTTGTGTCTTTGCAAACTTTACAAAAGATAATTTTTCTAGTAAAACTAACAAAGATACATGTCTCCAGGCATTATTACCCATTTTGCATGGGGTGTTTAGGAAATATGTTTAAATACATTTTTATAGCTTTTTTCGCATTATCTCAGGATTCTAAGATCATTACTTTCATATTGAGGAAAAAACTACTTTTTGTTTTTGCAAACCTTACAAACTCACATAAATACATTATTACAGATATTTTTAGACATGACACATGTTTGGTTTTGGAGTTATGTTTATATAACTTTTATATTTAGTATGACTGTTATACTGTCATATTGAATAAAAAAAACTAGCTTGTGTCTTTGCAAACTTTACAAAAGATCATTTTTCTATTAAAACTAACAAAGATACATGTCTCCAGGCATTATTACCCATTTTGCATGGGTTGTTTAGGAATTATGTTTTGATACATTTTTATTGCTTTTTTCGCATTATCTCATGATTCTAAAATCCTTACTTTCATATTGAGGAAAAAACTACTTTTTGTTTTTGCAAACCTTACAAACTCACATAAATACATTATTATAGGCAATTTTAGACATGACACACGTTTGGTTCTGGAGTTATGTTTATATAACTTTCATATTTAGTATAACTGTTATACTGTCTTATTGAATAAAAACAACTAGCTTGTGTCTTTGCAAAGTTTACAAAATATACATTTCCTAGTAAAACTAACAAAGATACATGTCTCCAGGCATTATTACTCATTTTACCTGGGTTGTTTAGGAGTTATGTTTAAATACATTTTTATTGCTTTTTTCGCATTATCTCAGGATTCTAAGATCATTACTTTCATATTGAGTAAAAAAACTACTTTTTGTTTTTGCAAACCTTACAAACTCACATAAATACATTATTACAGACATTTTTAGACATGTCACATGTTTGGTTTTGGAGTTATGTTTATATAACTTTTATATTTAGTATGACTGTTATACTGTCATATTGAATAAAAAAAACTAGCTTGTGTCTTTGCAAACTTTACAAAATATACATTTCCTAGTAAAACTAACAAAGATACATGTCTCCAGGCATTATTACCGATTTTGCCTGGGTTGTTTAGGAGTTATGTTTAAATACATTTTTATTGCTTTTTTCGCATTATCTCAGGATTCTAAGATCATTACTTTCATATTGAGTAAAAAACTACTTTTTGTTTTTGCAAACCTTACAAAATCACCTAAATACATTATTACAGACATTTTTAGACATGACACATGTTTTGTTTTGGAGTTATGTTTATATATATTTTTATATTTAGTATGACTGTTATACTGTCATATTGAATAAAAAAAACTAGCTTGTGTCTTTGCAAACTTTACAAAAGATCATTTTTCTAGTAAAACTAACAAAGATACACGTCTCCAGGCATTATTACCCATTTTGCATGGGGTGTTTAGGAAATATGTTTAAATACATTTGTATTGCTTTTTTATCATTATCTCAGGATTCTAAGATCATTACTTTCATATTGAGGAAAAAACTACTTTTTGTTTTTGCAAACCTTACAAACTCACATAAATACATTATTACAGACATTTTTAGACATGACACATGTTTGGTTTTGGAGTTATGTTTATATAATTTTATATTTAGTATCACTGTTATACTGTCCTATTGAATAAAAAAAAAACTAGCTTGTGTCTTGGCAAACTTTACAAAAGATCATTTTTCTAGTAAAACTAACAAAGATACATGTCTCCAGGCATTATTAGCCATTTTGCATGGGTTGTTTAGGAATTATGTTTAAATACATTTTTATTGCTTTTTTCGCATTATCTCAGGATTCTAAAATCCTTACTTTCATATTGAGGAAAAAACTACTTTTTGTTTTTGCAAACCTTACAAACTCACATTAATACATTATTACAGGCATTTTTAGACATGACACATGTTTGGTTTTGGAGTTATGTTTATATAACTTTCATATTTAGTATGACTGTTATACTGTCATATTGAATAAAAAAAAAACTAACTTGTGTCTTTGATATCTTTACAAAAGATCCTTTTTTTAAACTAACAACGTTTCATGTCTCCCTAGGCATTATTAGCCATTTTGCATGTGTTGTTTAGGAGTTAGGTTTAAATACATTTTTATTGCTTTTTTCCCATTATCTCAGGGTTCTAAGAACATTACAGTCAAGTAAAAAACTACTGTTTGTGTTTGCAAAATGTAAAACTCAGTAAAACTCCCAATGATTCATTATTTCAGGCATTATTAGCCATTTTTTGTGTGCTTTATGAGTTATGTTTAAATAACTGTCATATTGAGTGTGATTTTGTCATTGTGAGTAAAACCTAATTTTTGTATTTGCAAACCTTACAAAAACAACCGATTCTAGGAAAACTCACATTGATACAATATTACAGGCATGTTTAGACATATTGCATGTTTGGTTTTGGAGTTATATTTATATAACCTGCTTTCTGAGCCGCCACCTTTGTGGTTTGCGTGTCCCACTGATCCAGGAACTATGTTGTCCGGGGGCTTCTATGGTCTCCCAAGACAAACAGGTCCTAGGTGAGGGATCAGACAAAGAGCAGCTCAAAGACCTTTATTAAAAGTACAATTGAGGACCTAGATTTTTTCTCGCCCGGACGCAGGTCACCGTGGCTCCCCTGTGGAGCCAGGCCCAGAGGTGTGGCACGATGGCGATTGACGGGCCTGTCCCCATGGGGCCCAGCCGTGCTCAGCTCGAAGAGGCAACGTGGATCCCCCCTCCAGGGCTCACCACTCACGGGCTGGGTCATAGAGGGTGCAGTGTGAGCTGGGCGGCAGCCGAAGGCAGGGCACTTGGTGGTCCGATTATCGGCTACATAAGCTCGCTCTTGGGACATGGAACGTCACCTCGCTGGGAGGGAAGGAGCCTGAACTGGTGCTTGAGGTGGAGACGTTCCCGGCTAGATATAGTTGGATTCACAGCAAGGGCTCTGGAACCTGTTCTCTAGAGGGGCTGGACTGAGCTGAACTTTCATTACTTGCAACGCCAGAGTGGAAGAGATTCCACACTGGCGTTGCAACTAATAAGAGGCTGGGGTGGCAATTCTTGTTGCCCCCCGGCTCAAAGCCTGCACGTTGGACTTTAAACCCAATAGACGAGATGGTAGCTTCCTTCAGCCTTCGGGTTGGGTGACGGGTCCTGACTGTTGTTTGTGTTTACACACCAAACAGCAGCTCAGAGTACCAACTCTTTTTGGATTCCCTTGAGGGAGTACTGGAGAGTGCTCCCTCGGGTGATTCCCTTGTTCTGCTGGTGGACTTCAACGCTATGTTGGCAACGACAGTGAAACCTGGAGAGTCGTGATTGGGAAAAATGGCCACCCGGATCTAAACCCAAGTGGTGCTTTGTTATTGGACTTTTGTGCTTGTCACGGATTGTCCATAACAAACACTATGTTCAAACAAAAGGGTGTCCATATGTGCACTTGGCACAAGGACACCCTCGGCCGCATGATTGACTTTGTAGTTGTCATGGGATTTGCGGCCTCATGTTTTGGACACTCGGTGAAGAGAGGGGCAGAGCTTTCTACCAACCACCACCTGGTGGTGAGCTGGCTCCGATGGTAGGGGAGGATGCCGGTCAGACCTGGCAGGCCCAAACGCATTGTAAAGGTCTGCTGGGAACACCTAGCAGAGTCTCCTGAAGAACTTTGAACATGTCCGGAAGAACTTTGAACATGTCACGACGGAGGTGCTGGACATTGAGTCTGAGTGGACCATGTTCCGTTCCTCTCTTGTTGAGCCAGCTGATTGAAGCTGTGGCCGCAAGGTGTTTGGTGCCTGTCGTGGCGGTAATCCACCAGCAGTGAGGGATGCTGTCAAGCTGAAGAAAGAGCCACCGGGTCCTTTTGGCTCATGGGACTCCAGAGGCAGTGGGCATACCGACAGGCCAAGCGAGACCTCCTCAGTCCCACCAACACGTCTTCCTATGAGGAAACATTGCCTGGGAAGTCTGTGGTGGGCTCTCTTATTTCTGGGGCTGAGGTTGCCAAGGTAGTTAAAAAGCTCCTCGGTGGCAAGGCCCCGGGGGTATGAGCTCCGTCCGGAGTTCCTTAAGGCTCTGGATGCTGTGGGGCAGTCTTGGTTGACAAGACTCTGCAACATTGCGTCCACATCGGGGGCGGTACCTCTGGATTGGCAGACCGGGGTGGTGGTTCCTCTCTTTAAGAAGGGGAACCGGAGGGTGTGTTCCAACTAACGTAGATCACACTCCTCAGCCTTCCCGGTAAGGTCTATTCATGTGTAATGCAGAGGAGGAACCTCGGATCCAGGACGAACAGTGTGGTTTTCGTCCTGGTCGTGGAACGGTAGACCAGCTCTATACTCTCGGCAGGGTCCTTGAGTGTGCATGGGAGTTTGCCCAACCAGTCTACATAAGTTTTGTGGACTTGGAGAAGACATTCGACCTTGGCCCCCGGTAAATCCTGTGGGGAGTGCTCAGAGAGTATGCAGTATCGGCATGTCTGATTGTGGCGGGTGTCTCCCTGTATGATCAGTGTCAGAGCTTGATCCGCATTGCCGGCAGTAAGTCGGACCCCTTTCCAGTGAGGGTTGGACTCCGCCAAGGCTGCCCTTTGTCACCGATTCTGTTCATAACTTTAATGGACAGAATATCTAGGCACAGTCATGGCTTTGAGGATCCCCTCAACGCCATGACTGCGCCTGGTTTGGTGGCTGCAGGATTAGGTCTCTGATTTTTGCAGATGATGTGGTCCTGATGGCTTCAACTGGCCAAGATCTTCAGCTTTCATTGGATCGGTTCGCAGTGAAGCGACTGGGATGAGAATCAGCACCTCCAAGTCCGAGTCCATGGTTCTCGCCCGGGAAAGGGTGGAGTGCCATCTCGAGGTTGGGAAAGAGATCTTGCCCCAAGTGAAGGAGTTCAAGTACCTAGGAGTCTTGTTCACGAGTGAGGATAGAGTGGATTGTGAGATCTACAGGCGGATCGGTGCGGCGTCTTCAGTAATGAGGACGCTATATCGATCCGTTGTGGTGAAGAAGGAGCTGAGCCAGAAGGAAAAGCTTTCAATTTACCGGTCGATCAACGTTCCCATCCTCACCTATGGTCATGAGCTTTGGGTTATGACCGAAAGGACAAAGTCACGGGTACAAGCGGCCGAAATGAGTTTCCTCCGCCGGGTGGTGGGTCTCTCCCTTAGAGATAGGGTGAGAAGCTCTGTCATCTGGGAGGAACTCAGTGTAAAGCCGCTGCTCCTCCACATTGAGAGGAGCCAGATGAGGTGGTTCGGGCATCTGCTCAGGATCCCACCCGAACACCTCCCTAGGTCCGAACGGCAGGAGGCAATGGGGAAGACCTAGGATACATTGGAAAGAGTATGGCCTGGGAACGCCTCGGGATCCCCCGAGAAGAGCTGGACGAAGTGGCTGGGGAGAGGGAAGTCTGGGCTCTCTGCTTAGGCTGCTGCCCCCGCAACCCGACCTCGGATAAGCGGAAGAAAATGGATGGATTTAGTATGGCAGTTATACTGTCATATTGAGTGTGACAGTATACTGTCATAAAACCCAATTTTTGTATTTGCAAACCTGATTCTAGTAAAACTCACATCTATACAATATTACAGGCAATTTTGGACATAATTCACGTTTGGTTTTGGAGTTATGTTCATATAACTTTAATATATAGTATGACATCTATACTGTTATAATGAGTAAAAAAACTAACTTGTGTCTGTCATAAAACTCAATTTTTGTATTTGCAAACCTTACAAAAACAAATGATTCTAGTAAAACTCACATGGATTCAATATTACAGGCATTTTTAGACATTTTGCATGTTTGGTTTAGGAATCATGTTGGAATACATTTGTATTGTTTTTTTCACATTATCTCAGCATTTTAAGAACTTACTGTCATATTGAGTAAAAAAAACTTTTTGTGTTTGCAAGCCTTAAAAAAACAACCGATTCTAGTAAAACTCACATTGATACAATGTTACAGGCATGTTTAGACATCTTGCATGTTTGGTTTTGGAGTTATGTTTATATAACCTGCTTTCTGAGCCGCCACCTTTGTGGTTTGCGTGTCCCACTGATCCTAGGAGCTATGTTGTCCGGGGGCTTCTATGCCCCCTGGTAGGGTCCCCCAAGACAAACAGGTCCTAGGTGAGGAATCAGACAAAGAGCAGCTCAAAGACCTTTATGAAAAGTACAAATCGAGGACCCAGATATTTTCTCGCCCGGACGCGGGTCACCGTGGCTCCCCTGTGGAGCCAGGCCCAGAGGTGGGGCATGATGGCGAGCGACTGGTGCCCATGGGGCCCAGCTCGAAGAGGCAACGTGGGTCCCCCCTGCAATAGGCTCACCACTCATGGGCTGGTTCATAGAGGTCGGGTGCAGTGTTAGCTGGGCGGAAGCCGAAGGCAGGGCACTTGGCGGTCCGATTATCGGCTACATAAGCTCGCTCTTGGGACGTGGAACGTCACCTCGCGAGGTGGAGAAGTTCCCGGCTAGATAAAGCTGGACTCACTTCGACGCACAGCAAGGGCTCTGGAACCTGTTCTCTCAAGAGGCGTTGGACTCTCTTCCACTCTGGCGTTGCAAGTAATGAGAGGCTGGGTTGGCAATTCTTGTTGCCCCCCGGCTCAAAGCCTGCACGTTGGACTCAACCCAGAAGACGAGATGGTAGCTTCCCTCCGCTTTCGGGTTGGGTAACGGGTCCTGACTGTTGTTGGTGTTTACGCACCAAACAGCAGCTCAGAGTACCCACTCTTTTTGGATTCCCTTGAGAGTGCTCCCTCGGGTGATTCCCTTGTTCTGCTGGGGGTCTTCAACGCTCATGTTGGCAACGACTTTGAAACCTGGAGAGTCGTGATTGGGAAAAATGGCCACCCGGATCTGAACCCAAGCGGTGCTTTGTTATTGGACTTTCTTTTGTGCTCGTCACGGATTGTCCATAACAAACACAATGTTCAAACATAAGGGTGTCCATATGTGCTCTTGGCACCAAGACACCCTCGGCCGCAGTTCCATTATTGACTTTGTAGTTGTGTCATGGGATTTGCGGCCTCATGTTTTGGACACTCGGGTGAAGAGAGGGGCGAGCTTTCTACCGATCACCACCTGGTGAGCTGGCTCCGATGGTGGGAGAGTCTTTTGGGAATGCCTAGCAGAGTCTCCTGTCAAAGAGAGTTTCTTTTTCCACCTCCGGAGGAACTTTGAACATGTCACAAAGGAGGTGCTGGACATTGAGTCTGAATGGATCATGTTCCGTGCCTCTCTTGTCAAGCCAGCTGATTGGAGCTGTGGCCGCAAGGTGTTTGGTGCCTGTCGTGGCGGTAATCCTAGAACCCGCTGGTGGCCACCAGCAGTGCGGGATGCCGTCAAGCTGAAGAAAGAGCTTATCTGGTCCTTTTGGCTCATGGGACTCCAGAGGCAGCGGGCATACCGACAGGCCAAGCAGTGCTTGGGGAATCTGTGGTGGGCTCTCCTATTTCTGGGGTTGAGGTTGCCAAGGAAGTTAAAAAGCTCCTCGGTGGCAAGGCCCCGGGGGTAGATGAGCTCCGTCCGGAGTTCCTTAAGGCTCTGGATGCTGTGGGGCTGTTTTAGTTGACAAGACTCTGCAACATCGCGTGGACATCAGGGGCGGTACCTCTGGATTGGCAGACCGGGGTGGTGGTTCCTCTCTTCAAGAAGGGGAACCGGAGGGTGTGTTCCAACTATCGTAGATCACACTCCTCAGCCTTCCCGGTAAGGTCTATTCATGTGTACTGGAGAGGAGGAACCTCGGATCCAGGACGAACAGTGTGGTTTTCGTCCTGGTCGTGGAACGGTAGACCAGCTCTATACTCTCGGCAGGGTCCTTCAGTGTGCATGGGTGTTTGTCCAACCAGTCTACATGTGCTTTGTGGACTTGGAGAAGACATTCGACCGTGGCCACCCCGGGAAGTCCTGTGGGGAGTGCTCAGAGAGTATGGGGTATCGGCATGTCTGATTGTGGCGGGTCGCTCCCTATATGATCAGTGTCAGAGCTTGGTCCGCATTGCCAGCAGTAAGTTGGACCCCTTTCCAGTGAGGGTTGGACCGGAGTCCAACCCTCGTGTTGGCTGCCCTTTGTCACCAAATGTGTTCATACATTTTATGGACAGAATTTCTAGGCGCAGTCATGGCGTTGAGGGGATCCGGTTTGGTGGCTGCAGGATTAGGTCTCTCCTTTTTGCAGATGATGTGGTCCTTATGGCTTTAACTGGCCAGGATCTTCAGCTCTCATTGGATTGGTTCGCAGCCGAGTGTGAAGCGACTGGGATGAGAATCAGCACCTCCAAGTCCAAGGTTCTCGCCCGGGAAAGGGTGGAGTGCCATCTCGAGGTTGGGCAGGAGATCTTGCCCCAAGTGGATGAGTTCAAGTACCTGGAGTCTTGTTCATGAGTGAGGGAAGAGTGGATCGTGAGATGCACAGGCTGATCGGTGCGGCGTCTTCAGTAATGAGGACGCTATATCGATTCGTTGTGGTAAGAAGGAGCTGCGCCAGAAGGAAAAGCTCTCAATTTACCGGTCAATCTACGTTCCCATCCTCACCTATGGTCATGAGCTTTGGGTTATGACCGGAAGGACAAGATCACGGGTACAAGCGGCCGAAATGAGTTTTTTCCGCTGGGTGGCGGGTCTCTCCCTTTCTGTTTGAATTTTCACCGTTTAATTACAGTAACCTACTGGCAGCTAATGGTTCCAGTATAAAACTGTTTTTCTACAGCACACATACTGTGATTTATCACTACAGTTTATTACTTTAAAAAGTATCACAGTACTGTGCTGTATCAAATATACGCTTCACAGCATAATACTGTCATCTGTTTAGCGGCATTACACTGTTATTTTAGTGTATCTACTGTAATATCCATTAACAGTTAATTACAGTAAAATAATTGTAAGCACTATAGACTGAGCTTTACAGTATAATGCCACTAGAAGTTAATGAGTTGAACTTTTAATTTTTCAAAATCAAAACCCCTGCAATCTGCTGGCATAAAAATGACTGGAGAAATGGCCTTGCAAGATTATGTTTTTATTAACCAATTATTTTAAAGTGCATCAAATACATTCAATGTACATTTAGTGCATTCTTCTTATTTTCAGTAAAGCATTTTAACATTTATAACATGTCCACTTAATTTCTAACTGGAGACAAAACACTGAACACGAGTCCAGTGTTTAGTTGTCGGCTACATAACGCCCCACTCAAAGTCTGTGAGATGTTTTATAAGGGTGGCTACGTGAGGATTTACAGTTGCTGCCTTTTTCTGGACCAGCTTCCCGGTCTTCTTGGACACCACCTTTCCCTGGCTAGCCTTTGTTCCCCTCTCAGGGTTAACGCCAATGAATCGCCTAAAAAAGAGAGAAAGCATATTAGATATTCTGTTGTGAGTGAAGATTACTTGCAGTCGATACAGAACCCCCCTCACATTGTTATTTAGGAATATGCACTGCACAAATATTAATATCAATTTTAGGATATATGTGAGCCTATACCATAACCACAGCTGTAGATGAGTGAATGCTCTAAAACCCATTAAGACAAATTCAGAGAGGAAGACAATGCTAAAGCCTCCCCAATCCCTCTCTCTATTTATGTTTTCTCTCCATCTACGGGACCGTGTATTTACGCTGATGTTTCCTGCTTTCACCCATTTAACATATCGTTACCTGCTCATTACCTATCTTCTCTGCATCCTGGGGTCACACTGGTGCTTCTTGCCTTTACCCATTCAACATATCTTTACCTGCACATTACCTACCTTCTCTGCATAGTGTGGTCACGCTGGTGCTTTCTACCTTTACCCATTCAACATATCTTTACCTGCACATTACCTACCTTCTCTGTATCCTGGAGTCAAGCTGGTGTTTCCTGCCTTTACTCATTCAACATATCTTTACCTGCACATTACCTACCTTCTCTGTATCCTGGCGTCTAGCTGGTGTTTCCTGCCTTCACCCATTCAACATATCTTTACCTGCACATTACCTACCTTCCCTGCATCCTTGGGTC
Organism: Entelurus aequoreus; assembly: GCF_033978785.1. Lineage (NCBI taxonomy): Eukaryota > Metazoa > Chordata > Actinopteri > Syngnathiformes > Syngnathidae > Entelurus > Entelurus aequoreus. The sequence goes on from NC_084739.1 coordinate 53,213,190, forward strand.
ACACTGGTGCTTCTTTCTTTCACCATACAACATATCTTCACCTGCACATACCTACCTTGTCTGCATGGCCTCGACCACACCTGCGCTTCCTTCTTTCACCCATTCAACATACCTTCACCAGCACATTACCTACCTTCCCTGCATAGTGGGGTCACACTGGTGCTTCCTGCCTTTACCCATTCAACATATCTTCACCCGCACATTACCTACTTGCTCTGCATTCTCGGGTCAAGCTGGTGCTTCCTGCCATCATCCAGTCAACATTTATTTACCTGCAAATTACCTACTTTTTCTGCATCTTGGGGTCAAACAGGTGCTTCCTTCTTTGACCCAGTCAACATATCTTTACCTGCACATTACCTACCTTCTCTGTATCCTAGAGTCAAACTGGTCCGTCGGTCCCTAATAAGAAGTTCCACAAAGGAACAGAAGAGTCATTGATTTAAGGCACCAAATTGGGGAAATGACAAGTCAAATTCCTGAACAGAGGTGAGAAATATAAAATAAAATATCCTAACAGTATTTTAACAGTATCAAGAGGATTTACCTTTGAACAAATTCCAATGTCCGAGGACCTTCCTCTTGGTATTCCAAGTTGAACACATAGTAGGTGGCAAGAAGGGCAGCAAGCCCTGAGATTAAGCTAGGTTGGACGCCTTTGCAGATGACATCACCTTCCATGCTGATCATCCAACGTTTTATTGTGACTTTGTCACCAGCAACTGGTACAGTCAAGAAATGCAGTTTATGTTCCTAAACAGTATCCAATATGGGTAGCATTTTAAAAGTATTTGGACTGGCCACCTCACTCGCTCTTTCTTTCCTCTGTTTACATCTAGTCTCCTAAGGCAGTGGTTCTCAAATGGGGGTACGCGTACTCCTGGGGGTACTTGAAGATATGCCAAGGGGTATGTGAGATTTTTTTTTAATATTCTAAAAATAGCAACAATTCAAAAATCCTTTATAAATATATTTATTGAATAATACTTCGACAAAATATGAATGTAAGTTCATAAACTGAACAACTAATCAAGTAGGCTATTCCATTCATTACCATAAAGCCAGAGTTTCCCCCATGCCATGATGGTTTGACCCTACCTGGCGGTGCCACACGGCACCAACTGTCAATCAACTATCCATGTAGAAAACAATGGAGGCTTGGTTAAAGCGTAGTGGACATGTTCCATAAATATTGATGTTAAAGATTTCTTTTTTTGTGAAGAAATGTTGAGAATGAAGTTCATGAATCCAGATGGATCTCTATTGCAATCCCCAAAGAGGGCACTTTAAGTTGATTACTTCTATGTGTAAAAATCTTTATTTATAATTGAATCACTTGGTTATTTTTCAACAAGTTTTTAGTTATTGTTATATCTTTTTTTCCAAATAGTTCAAGAAAGACCACAACAAATGAGCAATATTTTGCACTGTTATACAATTTAATAAATCAGAAACTGATGACATAGTGCTGTATTTTACTTCTTTATCTCTTTTTTTCAACCAAAAATGCTTTGCTCTGATTAGGGGGTACTTGAAGTTAAAAAATGTTCACAGGGGTACATCACTGAAAAAAGGTTGAGAACCACTGTCCTAAGGCAGTGGTTCTCAACCTTTTTTCAGTGCTGTGAACATTTTTTTAATGCAAGTAGACCTCCATGTCTTCATAACAGGAATATCCTGAATTCTCAAGTTGCATATCACAATAGTCATCATCAGTGTTAATAACACAAGAGCTGCTTGGATTTGCTGTTGATCAAGTCAAACTTCGTTCAGTGTAGCCGTAGTGCTTCCTTGACACGTGCGATGTGAAAGTAGACTTAACTGTAAATCTTTTTTCACATTGACTGAAGGGGCACGTAACTGTCCTACCTTCGGTAATATGACTTTTCAAATGCAGGAGAAAGGCCCGTATATCATCGCACTTCGCGCTACATGAGACAATATTACAAGGTAAACCTTCTGCGCTTTACATATCAGTCCTACTCTTGCCATATTTATGACGACGGCTGTGAGTTTTGAAGGCTGAGAAGTTGGAAAAAACTCTTTTGCATTTAGGGAAAGCACACTTAAACGATGCATTAGGCATACAACTATGACTTCGCATGTGTCTAACATACGCAAATACATTGCTGCAAGTCGTAGCACATATGTTGCAAGTTATCATCTTTTATGATGACTATGACAAAAAAGAAGAAAACTTAGCTAGCTAGCATGCGGCGGTACATGCGCGTGGTCAACGATAGTGTCTGTGATGCTGACTGTGACGCTATGTCATTTCGGACTTTACAAATATATATATAAAGTAATTCAAACAGAAAATGACACATCAAGGTACAAGTGACTCTTACCTTGTTATCAAAAACACACGATGCAGTAGGATGGATTTAGCAGGGTCGGCCAGGTGAAATGAAGCTCAGTTGGACGAATTGTGGGCGGACCCAAGAAACAAGTCTGAAAAATACTGAATTACACTGTAGGTTTTACAGTAACTTACTGCTGGTCGATATTTTTTGAAAAATGCAAAAAAATTTACAGTACTTAACTGCATTTAAGAAGAACATGATAGGTTGATTGGCAACACTAAATTGGCCTTAGTGTGTGAATGTGAGTGTGAATGTTGTCTGTCTATCTGTGTTGGCCCTGCGATGAGGTGGCGACTTGTCCAGGGTGTACCCCGCCTTCCGCCTGATTGTAGCTGAGATAGGCTCCAGCGCCCCCCGCGACCCCGAAGGGAATAAGCGGTAGAAAATGGATGGATGGATGGAGTATATAACTGTAATTTTATTTTTTATTTTTACAGTAATTTTTTACAGTGAAGGTCATGGGTGTCAAACTCTGGCCCGTGGGCCAAATTTGGCCCAACGTGTAATTTGACTTGGCCCTTGAGGCAATATCAAATTAACACTAAAGCTGGACCGCCGATTATACATTGCGGCAGTGCCGCAGTAACACTGCATTCACCGCTACTTCTAATACTTGCCAACCCTCTCGGGAGTGACTCCAGCACTCCTCCCGAATTTTTTTTTCTTTTTTTTCAGCTAGTCAAACGAGTGCCGACCCAGTTTCATGTCAGTGCAGCTTCTGCACCCACACACAATTGAATGCAACGCATACTTCATCAACAGCGATACAGGTTACACTGACGGTAGCCAAATAAAAAACTTTAACACTTTTAGAAATATACGCCACACTGTGAATCCACACCAAACAAGAATGACAAACACATTTCGGGAGAACATCTGCACCGTAACACAACATAAACACAACAGAACAAATACCCGGAACCCTTTGTAGCACTAAATCTTCCGGGACGCTACAAGGTGTGTGTGTGTGGGGGGGGGGAGGTTTGGTGGTAGCGGGGGTGTATTTTGTAGCGTTCCGAAAGATTTAGTGCTGCAAAAGATTCTGGGTATTTGTTCTTTTGTGTTTATGTTATGTTACGGTGCGGATGTTCTCCCGAAAAGTGTTTTTTATTTTTGTTTGGTGTGGGTTCACAGTGTGGCGTATATTTCTAACAGTGTTAAAGTTTTTTATACTGGCACCCTCAGTGTAACCTGTATCGCTGTTGATGAAGTATGCGTTGCATTCATTTGTGTATGCGTGCTGAAGCTGCACATATCTTGTGACTGGGTGTGAATGATGTTAGAATTGGGTGTACGAGATATGACTGTTGAACACCTTCGTTCGATAATGAAAGTTGCCTCAGCTCAAAGCCTGAGCCCTGACATTAAAGAACTAGCATCTAAAAAAAGATGCCAGGTATCTGGCTTGGGAACATCAAATTAGATCAGTGTGTTGCAAACTGAGCAGTTTAAAGTCCTGAATGGTTGTTTTATTCATTGTTATTTTATTTTCAAATTTATTAGCCTGTGGAAAAAGTTAATGTTGATATTTACCTCAGAAGGCTGCAAATAGAAAAGAGGCATTCAATTTTTATTTAAATTGTATTTGATATGCAATTTATATTTTTTAATTATTATTATTATTTGAAACTCCATTTTGCATTTCACTATATAAGCCTTGCTTGTTCAATATTCAATGCAAAACTTGTTTGGGTCCCTATTAAAAGGTTAATTTGTTCAACCTTGGCCTTTGTTCAGTTTTAAACTTTGGCCCACTCTGTATTTGAGTTTGACACCCCTGGTGAAGGTGAAGCTCTGTCATCCTGGAGGCCACGGGGAAGACCCAGGACACATTGGGAACACTATGTCTCCCGGCTGGCCTGGGAACGCCTCGGGATCCCCTGAGAAAAGGTCCTAGGTGAGGGATCAGACAAAGAGCAGCTTAAAGACCTTTATGAAAAGTACAAATCGAGGACCTAGATTTTTTCTCGCCCAGGCGCAGGTCACCGTGGCTCCCCTGTGGAGCCAGGCGCAGAGGTGGGGCACGATGGCGAGCGACTGGTGGCCGGGCCTGTCTCCATGGGGCCCTGCCGGGCTCAGCTCGAAGAGGCAACATGGGTCAACCCTCCAATGGGCTCACCACTCATGGGCCCATTGAGGTCATAGAGGTCGGATGCAGTGTGAACTGGGCGGCAGCCGAAGGCAGGGCACTTGGCGGTCCGATTATCGGCTACATAAGCTCGCTCTCGGGTGATTCCCTTGTTCTGTTGGGGACTTCAATGCTCATGTTAGCAAGGACAGTGAAACCTGGAGAGTCGTGATAGGGAAAAATGGCCACCCGGATCTGAACCCAAGTGGTGCTTTGTTATTGGACTTTTGTGCTCGTCACGGATTGTCCATAACAAACACAATGTTCAAACATAAGGAAGAACTTTGAACATGTCACGAGGGAGGTGCTGGACATTGAGTCTGAGTGGACCATGTTCCGTGCCTCTCTTGTCGAGCCTGCTGATTGGAGCTGTGGCCGCAAGGTGTTTGGTGCCTGTCGTGGCGGTAATCCTAGAACTCGCTGGTGGCCACCAGCAGTGAGGGATGCCGTCAAGCTGAAGAAAGAGCCTATCGGGTCCTTTTGTCTCATGGGACTCCAGAGGCAGCGGGCATACCGACAGGCCAAGCAGTGCCTGGGGAATCTGTGGTGGACTCTCCTATTTCTGGGGCTTAGGTTGCCTAGGTAGTTAAAAAGCTCCTCTGTGGCAAGGCCCCGGTGGTGGATGAGTTCCTTAAGGCTCTGGATACTGTGGGGCTGTCTTGGTTGACAAGACTCTGCAACATTGCGTGTACATTAGGGGCGGTACCTCTGGATTGGCAGACCGGGGTGGTGGTTCCTCTCTTTAAGAAGGGGAACCGGAGGGTGTGTTCCAACTATCGTGAAACACACTCCTCAGCCTTCCCGGTAAGGTCTATTCATGTGTACTGGAGAGGAGGAAACTCGGATCCAGGACGAACAGTGTGGTTTTCGTCCTGGTCATGGAACGGTAGACCAGGTCTATACTCTCGGCAGGGTCCTTGAGTGTGAAGCGACTGGGATGAGAATCAGCACCTCCAAGTCCAAGTCCATGGTTCTCGCGCAGGAAAGGGTCGAGTGCCATCTCCAGGTTGGGGAGGAGATCTTGCCCCAAGTGGAGGAGTTCAAGTACCTAGGAGTCTTGTTCACGAGTGAGGATAGAGTGGATCGAGAGATCCACAGGCGGATTGGTGCGGCGTCTTCAGTATTGAGGACGCTATATCGATCCGTTGTGGTGAAGAAGGAGCTGAGCCAGAAGGAAAAGCTCTCAATTTACAGTCGATCTACGTTCCCAGCTTTGGGTTATGACCGAAAGGACAAGCGGCCGAAATGTGTTTCCTCTGCCGGGTGGTGGGTCTCTCCCTTAGAGACAGAGTGAGAAGCTCTGTCATCCGGGAGGAACTCAAAGTAAAGCCGCTGCTCCTCCACATTGAGAGGAGCCATGAGGTGGTTCGGGCATCTGCTCAGGATGCCACCCGAACGCCTCTAGGGAGGTGTGGCAGGAGGCCACGGGGAAGACCTAGGACACATTGGAAAGACTATGTCCCCGGCTGGCCTGGGAACGCCTCGGAATACCCCGAGAAGAGCTGGACGAAGTGGCTGGGGAGAGGGAAGTCTGGGATTTTCTGCTCAGGCTGCTGCCCCCGCAACCCGACCTCGGATAAGCGGAAGAAAATGGATGGATTTAGAATGACAGTTATACTGTCAGATTGAGTACAAAAACTAACTAAACCTTACACAATATAATGTTTCTAGTAAAACTCACAAAGATACATATCTCCAGGCATTATTAGCCATTTTGCATGTGTGGTTTAGGAGTTATGTTTAAATAAATAACTGTCAGATTGAGTGTGACAGTAAACTGTCATAGTGAGTAAAACCCTTATTTTGTATTTGCAAACCTTACAAAAACAACTAAATCTAGTTAAACTCACACAGATACAATATTACAGACATTTTTAGACATAATGCATGTTTGGTTTTAGAGTAATGTTTATATAACTTTCATATTTAGTATGACAGTTATACTGTCATATTGAATAAAAAAAACAACTAACTTGTGTCTTTGCAAACCTTACAAAATACCATTTTTCTAGTAAAACTAACTAAGATACATGCTCCAGGCATTATTAGCCATTTTGCATGTGTTGTTTGAGTTATGTTTAAATAACTGTCATATTGAGTGTGACAGTATACTGTCATAAAACCCAATTTTTGTATTTGCAACCCTGATTCTAGTAAAACTCACATATATACAATATTACAGGCAGTTTTGGACATAATGCATGTTTGGTTTTGGAGTTATGTTTATATAACTTTCATATATAGTATGACAGCTAAACTGTTATATTGAGTAAAATAACTAACTTGTGTTTGTCATAAAACCCAATTTTTGTATTAGCAAACCATACAACTGATTCAAATAAAACTCACATGGATTCAATATTACAGGCATTTTCAGACATTTTGCATGTTTGGTTTAGGAATTATGTTGTAATACATTTGTATTGCTTTTTTCACATTATCTCAGGATTTTTAGAACATTACTGTCATATTGAGTAAAAAAATAATTTTTGTGTTTGCAAAGCCTTAAAAAAAGCATATGTTTCCTGTAAAACTCCCAAAGATGCATTATTTCAGGCATTTTTAGCCATTTTTCAGGTGTAGTTTAGGAGTTATGTTTAAATAACTGTCATATTGAGTGTGGCGTTATACTGTCATAGTGAGTTAAAAAAAACTAACTTGTGTCTTTGCAAACCTTACAAAAGAAAATGTTTCTAGCAACACTCACAAAGATAATTTTTTTCACGCTATTAGACATGTTTCATGTGTATTTAGGAGTTATAATTAAATAACTTTCATATTGAGTGTTAAAGTTATAATGTCATTATGTGTAAAACCTAATTTTTGTATTTGCAAACATTACAAAAACAATTGATTCTAGTAAAACTTACATGGATTCAATATTATAGGCATTTTTAGACAATTTACATGTTTGGTTTAAAAGTTGTGTTTGAATACATTTGTATTGCTTTTTTCGCATTATCTCAGGATTCTAAGATCATTACTTTCATATTGAGTAAAACACTACTTTTTGTTTTTGCAAACCTTACAAACTCACATGAATACATTATTATAAGCAATTTTAGACATGACACATGTTTGGTTTTGGAGTTATGTTTATATAACTTTTATATTTAGTATGACTGTTATACTGTCATATTGAATAAAAAAAAAACTAACTTGTGTCTTTGCAAACTTTACAAAATATAATTTTTCTAGTAAAATTAACAAAGATACATGTCTCCAGGCATTATTACCCGTTTTGCATGGGTTGTTTAGGAATTATGTGTAAATACATTTTTATTGCTTTTTTCGCATTATCTCAGGATTCTTAGATCATTACTTTCATATTGAGTAAAAAACTACTTTTTGTTTTAGCAAACCTTACAAACTCACATAAATACATTATTACAGGCATTTTTAGACATAACACATGTTTGGTTTTGGAGTTATGTTTATATAAATTTTATATTTAATATGACTGTTATACTGTCATATTTAATTAAAAAAAACTAGCTTGTTTCTTTGCAAACTTTACAAAAGATCATTTTTCTATTAAAACTAACAAAGATACATGTCTCCAGGCATTATTACCCATTTTGCATGGGTTGTTTAGGAATTATGTTTAAAGACATTTTTATTGCTTTTTTCGCATTATCTCAGGATTCTTAGATCATTACTTTCATATTGAGGAAAAAACTACTTTTTGTTTTTGCAAACCTTACAAACTCACATTAATACATTATTATAGTCAATTTTAGACATGACACACGTTTGGTTCTGGAGTTATGTTTATTAAAACTTTCATATTTAGTATGACTGTTATACTGTCTTATTGACTAAAAACAACTAGCTTGTGTCTTTGCAAACTTTACAAAATATAAATTTCCTAGTAAAACTAACAAAGATACATGTCTCCAGGCATTATTACCCATTTTGCCTGGGTTGTTTAGGAGTTATGTTTAAATACATTTTTATTGCTTTTTTCGCATTATCTCAGGATTCTAAGTCATTACTTTCATATTGAGTAAAAAACTACTTTTTGTTTTTGCAAACCTTACAAATTCACCTAAATACATTATTACAGACATTTTTAGACATGACACATGTTTGGTTTTGGAGTTATGTTTATATAACTTTTATATTTAGTATGACTGTTATACTGTCATATTGAATTAAAAAAAACTAGCTTGTGTCTTTGCAAACTTTACAAAAGATCATTTTTCTAGTAAAACTAACAAAGATACATGTCTCCATGCATTATTACCCATTTTGCATGGGGTGTTTAGGAAATATGTTTAAATACATTTTTATTGCTTTTTTAGCATTATATCAGGATTCTAAGATCATTACTTTCATATTGAGGAAAAAACTACTTTTTATTTTTGCAAACCTTACAAACTCACATAAATACATTATTACAGACATTTTTAGACATGACACATGTTTGGTTTTGGAGTTATGTTTATATAACTTTCATATTTAGTATGACTGTTATACTGTCATATTGAATAAAAAAAACTAGCTTGTGTCTTTGCAAACTTTACAAAAGATCATTTTTCTAGTAAAACTAACAAAGATACATGTCTCCAGGCATTATTATCCATTTTGCATGGGGTGTTTAGGAAATATGTTTAAATACATTTTTATTGCTTTTTTCGCATTATCTCAGGATTCTAAGATCATTACTTTCATATTGAGGAAAAAACTACTTTTTGTTTTTGCAAACCTTACAAACTCACATAAATACATTATTACAGACATTTTTAGACACGACACATGTTTGGTTTTGGAGTTATGTTTATAAACTTTTATATTTAGTATGACTGTTATACTGTCATATTGAATAAAAAAAACTAGCTTGTGTCTTTGCAAACTTTACAAAATATAATTTTTCTAGTAAAACTAACAAAGATACATGTCTGCAGGCATTATTACCCATTTTGCATGGGTTGTTTAGGAATTATGTTTAAATACATTTTTATTGCTTTTTTCGCATTATCTCAGGATTTTAAGATCTTTACTTTCATATTGAGTAAAAAACTACTTTTTGTTTTTGCAAACCTTACAAACTCACAATAATACATTATTACAGGCATTTTTAGACATGACACATGTTTGGTTTTGGAGTTATGTTTATATAACTTTCATATTTAGTATGACTGTTATACTGTCATATTGAATAAAAAAAACTAGCTTGTATCTTTGATATCTTTACAAAAGATCATTTTTTTAAACTAACAACGTTACATGTCTCCCTAAGCATTATTAGCCATTTTGCATGTGTTGTTTAGGAGTTAGGTTTAAATACATTTTTATTGCTTTTTTCCCATTATCTCAGGGTTCTAAGAACATTACAGTCAAGTAAAAAAACTACTTTTTGTGTTTGCAAAATGTAAAACTCAGTAAAACTCCCAATGATTCATTATTTCAGGCATTATTAGCCATTTTTTTGTGTGGTTTATGAGTTATGTTTAAATAACTGTCATATTGAGTGTGATTTTGTCATTGTGAGTAAAACCTAATTTTTGTATTTGCAAACCTTACAAAAACAACCGATTCTAGGAAAACTCACATTGATACAATATTACAGGCATGTTTAGACATATTGCATGTTTGGTTTTGGAGTTATATTTATATAACCTGCTTTCTGAGCCGCCACCTTTGTGGTTTGCGTGTCCCACTGATCCAGGAACTATGTTGTCCGGGGGCTTCTATGGTCTCCCAAGACAAACAGGTCCTAGGTGAGGGATCAGAAAAAGAGCAGCTCAAAGACCTTTATTAAAAGTATTATTGAGGACCTAGATTTTTTCTCGCCCGGACGCAGGTCACCGTGGCTCCCCTGTGGAGCCAGGCCCAGAGGTGTGGCACGATGGCGATTGACGGGCCTGTCCCCATGGGGCCCAGCCGTGCTCAGCTCGAAGAGGCAACGTGGATCCCCCCTCCAGGGCTCACCACTCATGGGCTGGGTCATAGAGGGTGCAGTGTGAGCTGGGCGGCAGCCGACGGCAGGGCACTTGGTGGTCCGATTATCGGCTACATAAGCTCGCTCTTGGGACATGGAACGTCACCTCGCTGGGAGGGAAGGAGCCTGAGCTGGTGCTTGAGGTGGAGACGTTCCCGGCTAGATATAGTTGGACTCACAGCAAGGGCTCTGGAACCTGTTCTCTCAGAGGGGCTGGACAGAGCTGAACTTTCATTACTTGCAACGCCAGAGTGGAAGAGATTCCACACTGGCGTTGCAACTAATGAGAGGCTGGGGTGGCAATTCTTGTTGCCCCCCGGCTCAAAGCCTGCACGTTGGACTTTAAACCCAATAGACGAGATGGTAGCTTCCTTCAGCCTTCGGGTTGGGTGACGGGTCCTGACTGTTGTTTGTGTTTACACACCAAACAGCAGCTCAGAGTACCAACTCTTTTTGGATTACCTTGAGGGAGTACTGGAGAGTGCTCCCTTGGGTGATTCCCTTGTTCTGCTGGTGGACTTCAACGCTATGTTGGCAACGACAGTGAAACCTGGAGAGTCGTGATTGGGAAAAATGGCCACCCGGATCTGAACCCAAGTGGTGCTTTGTTATTGGACTTTTGTGCTTGTCACGGATTGTCCATAACAAACACAATGTTCAAACATAAGGGTGTCCATATGTGCACTTGGCACAATGACACCCTCGGCCGCATGATTGACTTTGTAGTTGTGTCATGGGATTTGCGGCCTCATGTTTTGGACACTCGGTGAAGAGAGGGGCAGAGCTTTCTACCAACCACCACCTGGTGGTGAGCTGGCTCCGATGGTAGGGGAGGATGCCGGTCAGACCTGGCAGGCCCAAACGCATTGTAAAGGTCTCCTGGGAACACCTAGCAGAGTCTCCTGAAGAACTTTGAACATGTCCGGAAGAACTTTGAACATGTCACGAGGGAGGTGCTGGACATTGAGTCTGAGTGGACCATGTTCCGTTCCTCTCTTGTTGAGCCAGCTGATTGAAGCTGTGGCCGCAAGGTGTTTGGTGCCTGTCGTGGCGGTAATCCACCAGCAGTGAGGGATGCTGTCAAGCTGAAGAAAGAGCCCTTTTGGCTCATGGGACTCCAGAGGCAGTGGGCATACCGACAGGCCAAGCGAGACCTCCTCAGTCCCACCAACACGTCTTCCTATGAGGAAACAGTGCCTGGGAAGTCTGTGGTGGGCTCTCCTATTTCTGGGGCTGAGGTTGCCAAGGTAGTTAAAAAGCTCCTCGGTGGCAAGGCCCCGGGGGTATGAGCTCCGTCCGGAGTTCCTTAAGGCTCTGGATGCTGTGGGGCAGTCTTGGTTGACAAGACTCTGCAACATTGCGTCTACATCGGGGGCGGTACCTCTGGATTGGCAGACCGGGGTGGTGGTTCCTCTCTTTAAGAAGGGGAACCGGAGGGTGTGTTCCAACTATCGTAGATCACACTCCTCAGCCTTCCCGGTAAGGTCTATTCATGTGTAATGGAGAGGAGGAACCTCGGATCCAGGACGAACAGTGTGGTTTTCGTCCTGGTCGTGGAACGGTAGACCAGCTCTATACTCTCGGCAGGGTCCTTGAGTGTGCATGGGAGTTTGCCCAACCAGTCTACATAAGTTTTGTGGACTTGGAGAAGACATTCGACCTTGGCCCCCGGTAAATCCTGTGGGGAGTGCTCAGAGAGTATGCAGTATCGGCATGTCTGATTGTGGCGGGTGTCTCCCTGTATGATCAGTGTCAGAGCTTGGTCCGCATTGCCGGCAGTAAGTCGGACCCCTTTCCAGTGAGGGTTGGACTCCGCCAAGGCTGCCCTTTGTCACCGATTCTGTTCATAACTTTAATGGACAGAATATCTAGGCGCAGTCATGGCTTTGAGGATCCCCTCAACGCCATGACTGCGCCTGGTTTGGTGGCTGCAGGATTAGGTCTCTGCTTTTTGCAGATGATGTGGTCCTGATGGCTTCAACTGGCCAAGATCTTCAGCTTTCATTGGATCGGTTCGCAGTGAAGCGACTGGGATGAGAATCAGCACCTCCAAGTCCGAGTCCATGGTTCTCGCACGGGAAAGGGTGGAGTGCCATCTCGAGGTTGGGAAAGAGATCTTGCCCCAAGTGAAGGAGTTCAAGTACCTAGGAGTCTTGTTCACGAGTGAGGATAGAGTGGATTGTGAGATCTACAGGCGGATCGGTGCGGCGTCTTCAGTAATGAGGACGCTATAATCGATCCGTTGTGGTGAAGAAGGAGCTGAGCCAGAAGGAAAAGCTTTCAATTTACCGGTCGATCAACGTTCCCATCCTCACCTATGGTCATGAGCTTTGGGTTATGACCGAAAGGACAAGGTCACGGGTACAAGCGGCCGAAATGAGTTTCCTCCGCCGGGTGGTGGGTCTCTCCCTTAGAGATAGGGTGAGAAGCTCTGTCATCTGGGAGGAACTCAGTGTAAAGCCGCTGCTCCTCCACATTGAGAGGAGCCAGATGAGGTGGTTCGGGCATCTGCTCAGGATGCCACCCGAACGCCTCCCTAGGTCCGAACGGCAGGAGGCCATGGGGAAGACCTAGGATACATTGGAAAGACTATGGCCTGGGAACGCCTCGGGATCCCCCGAGAAGAGCTGGACGAAGTGGCTGGGGAGAGGGAAGTCTGGGCTCTCTGTTTAGGCTGCTGCCCCCGCAACCCGACCTCGGATAAGCGGAAGAAAATGGATGGATTTAGTATGACAGTTATACTGTCATATTGAGTGTGACAGTATACTGTCATAAAACCCAATTTTTGTATTTGCAAACCTGATTCTAGTAAAACTCACATCTATACAATATTACAGGCAATTTTGGACATAATTCACGTTTGGTTTTGGAGTTATGTTCATATAACTTTAATATATAGTATGACATCTATACTGTTATAATGAGTAAAAAAACTAACTTGTGTCTGTCATAAAACTCAATTTTTGTATTTGCAAACCTTACAAAAACAAATGATTCTAGTAAAACTCACATGGATTCAATATTACAGGCATTTTTAGACATTTTGCATGTTTGGTTTAGGAATCATGTTGGAATACATTTGTATTGTTTTTTTCACATTATCTCAGCATTTTAAGAACTTACTGTCATATTGAGTAGAAAAAACTTTTTGTGTTTGCAAGCCTTAAAAAAACAACCGATTCTAGTAAAACTCACATTGATACAATATTACAGGCATGTTTAGACATCTTGCATGTTTGGTTTTGGAGTTATGTTTATATAACCTGCTTTCTGAGCCGCCACCTTTGTGGTTTGCGTGTCCCACTGATCCTAGGAGCTATGTTGTCCGTGGGCTTCTATGCCCCCTGGTAGGGTCCCCCAAGACAAACAGGTCCTAGGTGAGGAATCAGACAAAGAGCAGCTCATAGACCTTTATGAAAAGTACAAATCGAGGACCTAGATATTTTCTCGCCCGGACGCGGGTCACCGTGGCTCCCCTGTGGAGCCAGGCCCAGAGGTGGGGCACGATGGCGAGCGACTGGTGCCCATGGGGCCCAGCTCGAAGAGGCAACGTGGGTCCCCCCTGCAATAGGCTCACCACTCATGGGCTGGGTCATAGAGGTCGGGTGCAGTGTTAGCTGGGCGGAAGCCGAAGGCAGGGCACTTGGCGGTCCGATTATCGGCTACATAAGCTCGCTCTTGGGACGTGGAACGTCACCTCGCGAGGTGGAGAAGTTCCCGGCTAGATAAAGCTGGACTCACTTCGACGCACAGCAAGGGCTCTGGAACCTGTTCTCTCAAGAGGGGTTGGACTCTCTTCCACTCTGGCGTTGCAAGTAATGAGAGGCTGGGTTGGCAATTCTTGTTGCCCCCCGACTCAAAGCCTGCACGTTGGACTTAACCCAGAAGACGAGATGGTAGCTTCCCTCCGCTTTCGGGTTGGGTAACGGGTCCTGACTGTTGTTGGTGTTTACGCACCAAACAGCAGCTCAGAGTACCCACTCTTTTTGGATTCCCTTGAGAGTGCTCCCTCGGGTGATTCCCTTGTTCTGCTGGGGGTCTTCAACGCTCATGTTGGCAACGACTTTGAAACCTGGAGAGTCGTGATTGGGAAAAATGGCCACCCGGATCTGAACCCAAGCGGTGCTTTGTTATTGGACTTTTGTGCTCGTCACGGATTGTCCATAACAAACACAATGTTCAAACATAAGGGTGTCCATATGTGCTCTTGGCACCAAGACACCCTCGGCCGCAGTTCCATTATTGACTTTGTAGTTGTGTCATGGGATTTGCGGCCTCATGTTTTGGACACTCGGGTGAAGAGAGGGGCGAGCTTTCTACCGATCACCACCTGGTGAGCTGGCTCCGATGGTGGGAGAGTCTTTTGGGAATGCCTAGCAGAGTCTCCTGTCAAAGAGAGTTTCTTTTTCCACCTCCGGAGGAACTTTGAACATGTCACAAAGGAGGTGCTGGACATTGAGTCTGAATGGATCATGTTCCGTGCCTCTCTTGTCAAGCCAGCTGATTGGAGCTGTGGCCGCAAGGTGTTTGGTGCCTGTCGTGGCGGTAATCCTAGAACCCGCTGGTGGCCACCAGCAGTGCGGGATGCCGTCTAGCTGAAGAAAGACCTTATCTGGTCCTTTTGGCTCATGGGACTCCAGAGGCAGCGGGCATACCGACAGGCCAAGCAGTGCTTGGGGAATCTGTGGTGGGCTCTCCTATTTCTGGGGCTGAGGTTGCCAAGGTAGTTAAAAAGCTCCTCGGTGGCAAGGCTCTGGATGCTGTGGGGCTGTTTTAGTTGACAAGACTCTGCAACATCGCGTGGACATCAGGGGCGGTACCTCTGGATTGGCAGACCGGGGTGGTGGTTCCTCTCTTTAAGAAGGGGAACCGGAGGGTGTGTTCCAACTATCGTAGATCACACTCCTCAGCCTTCCCGGTAAGGTCTATTCATGTGTACTGGAGAGGAGGAACCTCGGATCCAGGACGAACAGTGTGGTTTTCGTCCTGGTCGTGGAACGGTAGGCCAGCTCTATACTCTCAGCAGGGTCCTTCAGTGTGCATGGGAGTTTGTCCAACCAGTCTACATGTGCTTTGTGGACTTGGAGAAGACATTTGACCGTGGCCACCCCGGGAAGTCCTGTGGGGAGTGCTCAGAGAGTATGGGGTATCGGCATGTCTGATTGTGGCGGGTCGCTCCCTGTATGATCAGTGTCAGAGCTTGGTCCGCATTGCCAGCAGTAAGTCGGACCCCTTTCCAGTGAGGGTTGGACCGGAGTCCAACCCTCGTGTTGGCTGCCCTTTGTCACCAAATGTGTTCATACATTTTATGGACAGAATTTCTAGGCGCAGTCATGGCGTTGAGGGGATCCGGTTTGGTGGCTGCAGGATTAGGTCTCTCCTTTTTGCAGATGATGTGGTTCTTATGGCTTTAACTGGCCAGGATCTTCAGCTCTCATTGGATTGGTTCGCAGCCGAGTGTGAAGCGAGTGGGATGAGAATCAGCACCTCCAAGTCCAAGGTTCTCGCCCGGGAAAGGGTGGAGTGCCATCTCGAGGTTGGGCAGGAGATCTTTCCCCAAGTGGATGAGTTCAAGTACCTGGAGTCTTGTTCATGAGTGAGGGAAGAGTGGATCGTGAGATGCACAGGCTGATTGGTGCGGCGTCTTCAGTAATGAGGACGCTATATCGATTCGTTGTGGTAAGAAGGAGCTGCGCCAGAAGGAAAAGCTCTCAATTTACCGGTCAATCTACGTTCCCATCCTCACCTATGGTCATGAGCTTTGGGTTATGACCGGAAGGACAAGATCACGGGTACAAGCGGCCGAAATGAGTTTTCTCCGCTGGGTGGCGGGTCTCTCCCTTACTGTAAGAATTTTCACCGTTTAATTACAGTAACCTACTGGCAGCTAATGGTTCCAGTATAAAACTGTTTTTCTACAGCACACATACTGTGATTTATCACTACAGTTTATTACTTTAAAAAGTATCACAGTACTGTGCTGTATCAAATATACGCTTCACAGCATAATACTGTCATCTGTTTAGCGGCATTACACTGTTATTTTAGTGTATCTACTGTAATATCCATTAACAGTTAATTACAGTAAAATAATTGTAAGCACTATAGACTGAGCTTTACAGTATAATGCCACTAGAAGTTAATGAGTTGAACTTTTAATTTTTCAAAATCAAAACCCCTGCAATCTGCTGGCATAAAAATGACTGGAGAAATGGCCTTGCAAGATTATGTTTTTATTAACCAATTATTTTAAAGTGCATCAAATACATTCAATGTACATTTAGTGCATTCTTCTTATTTTCAGTAAAGCATTTTAACATTTATAACATGTCCACTTAATTTCTAACTGGAGACAAAACACTGAACACGAGTCCAGTGTTTAGTTGTCGGCTACATAACGCCCCACTCAAAGTCTGTGAGATGTTTTATAAGGGTGGCTACGTGAGGATTTACAGTTGCTGCCTTTTTCTGGACCAGCTTCCCGGTCTTCTTGGACACCACCTTTCCCTGGCTAGCCTTTGTTCCCCTCTCAGGGTTAACGCCAATGAATCGCCTAAAAAAGAGAGAAAGCATATTAGATATTCTCTTGTGATTGAAGATTACTTGCAGTCGATACAGAACCCCCCTCACATTGTTATTTAGGAATATGCACTGCACAAATATTAATATCAATTTTAGGATATATGTGAGCCTATACCATAACCACAGCTGTAGATGAGTGAATGCTCTAAAACCCATTAAGACAAATTCAGAGAGGAAGATAATGCTAAAGCCTCCCCAATCCCTCTCTCTATTTATGTTTTCTCTCCATCTACGGGACCGTGTATTTACGCTGCTGTTTCCTGCTTTCACCCATTTAACATATCGTTACCTGCTCATTACCTATCTTCTCTGCATCCTGGGGTCACACTGGTGCTTCTTGCCTTTACCCATTCAACATATCTTTACCTGCACATTACCTACCTTCTCTGCATAGTGTGGTCACGCTGGTGCTTTCTACCTTTACCCATTCAACATATCTTTACCTGCACATTACCTACCTTCTCTGTATCCTGGAGTTAAGCTGGTGTTTCCTGCCTTTACTCATTCAACATATCTTTACCTGCACATTACCTACCTTCTCTGTATCCTGGCGTCTAGCTGGTGTTTCCTGCCTTCACCCATTCAACATATCTTTACCTGCACATTACCTACCTTCCCTGCATCCTTGGGTCACACTGGTGCTTCTTTCTTTCACCATACAACATATCTTCACCTGCACATACCTACCTTGTCTGCATGGCCTCGACCACACCTGTGCTTCCTTCTTTCACCCATTTTACCCATTCAACATATCTTCACCCGCACATTACCTACTTGCTCTGCATTCTCGGGTCAAGCTGGTGCTTCCTGCCATCATCCAGTCAACATATCTTTACCTGCAAATTACCTACTTTTTCTGCATCCTGGGGTCAAACAGGTGCTTCCTTCTTTGACCCAGTCAACATATCTTTACCTGCACATTACCTACCTTCTCTGTATCCTAGAGTCAAACTGGTGCTTCGGTCCCTAATAAGAAGGTCCACAAAGGAACAGAAGAGTCATTGATTTAAGGCACCAAATTGGGGAAATGACAAGTCAAATTCCTGAACAGAGGTGAGAAATATAAAATAAAATATCCTAACAGTATTTTAACAGTATAAAGAGGATTTACCTTTGAACAAATTCCAATGTCCGAGGACCTTCCTCTTGGTATTCCAAGTTAAACACATAGTAGGTGGCAAGAAGGGCAGCAAGCCCTGAGATTAAGCTAGGTTGGACGCCTTTGCAGATGACATCACCTTCCATGCTGATCATCCAACGTTTTATTGTGACTTTGTCACCAGCAACTGGTACAGTCAAGAAATGCAGTTTATGTTCCTAAACAGTATCCAATATGGGTAGCATTTTAAAAGTATTTGGAATGGCCACCTCACTCGCTCTCTCTTTACTCTGTTTACATCTAGTCTCCTAAGGCAGTGGTTCTCAAATGGGGGTACGCGTACTCCTGGGGGTACTTGAAGGTATGCCAAGGGGTACGTGAGATTTTTTTTAAATATTCTAGAAATAGCAACCATTCAAAAATCCTTTATAAATATATTTATTGAATAATACTTCGACAAAATATGAATGTAAGTTCATAAACTGAACAACTAATCAAGTAGGCTATTCCATTCATTACCATAAAGCCAGAGTTTCCCCCATGCCATGATGGTTTGACCCTACCTGGCGGTGCCACACGGCACCAACTGTCAATCAACTATCCATGTAGAAAACAATGGACATGTTCCGTAAATATTGATGTTAAAGATTTCTTTTTTTGTGAAGAAATGTTGAGAATGAAGTTCATGAATCCAGATGGATCTCTATTGCAATCCCCAAAGAGGGCACTTTAAGTTGATTACTTCTATGTGTAAAAATCTTTATTTATAATTGAATCACTTGGTTATTTTTCAACAAGTTTTTAGTTATTTTTATATCTTTTTTTCCAAATAGTTCAAGAAAGACCACAACAAATGAGCAATATTTTGCACTGTTATACAATTTAATAAATCAGAAACTGATGACATAGTGCTGTATTTTACTTCTTTATCTCTTTTTTTCAACCAAAAATGCTTTGCTCTGATTAGGGGGTACTTGAATTTAAAAAATGTTCACAGGGGTACATCACTGAAAAAAGGTTGAGAACCACTGTCCTAAGGCAGTGGTTCTCAACCTTTTTTCAGTGCTATGAACATTTTTTTAATGCAAGTAGACCTCCATGTCTTCATAACAGGAATATCCTGAATTCTCAAGTTGCATATCACAATAGTCATCATCAGTGTTAATAACACAAGAGCTGCTTGGATTTGCTGTTGATCAAGTCAAACTTCGTTCAGTGTAGCCGTAGTGCTTCCTTGACACGTGCGATGTGAAAGTAGACTTAACTGTAAATCTTTTTTCACATTGACTGAAGGGGCACGTAACTGTCCTACCTTTGGTAATATGACTTTTCAAATGCAGGAGAAAGGCCCGTATATCATCGCACTTCGCGCTACATGAGACAATATTACAAGGTAAACCTTCTGCGCTATACATATCAGTCCTACTCTTGCCATATTTATGACGACGGCTGTGAGTTTTGAAGGCTGAGAAGTTGGAAAAAACTCTTGTGCATTTAGGGAAAGCACACTTAAACGATGCATTAGGCATACAACTATGACTTCGCATGTGTCTAACATACGCAAATACATTGCTGCAAGTCGTAGCACATATGTTGCAAGTTATCATCTTTTATGATGACTATGACAAAAAAGAAGAAAACTTAGCTAGCTAGCATGCGGCGGTACATGCGCGTGGTCAACGATAGTGTCTGTGATGCTGACTGTGACGCTATGTCATTTCGGACTTTATAAATATATATATAAAGTAATTCAAACAGAAAATGACACATCAAGGTACAAGTGACTCTTACCTTGTTATCAAAAACACACGATGCAGTAGGATGGATTTAGCAGGGTCGGCCAGGTGAAATGAAGCTCGGTTGGACGAATTGTGGGCGGACCCAAGAAACAAGTCTGAAAAATACTGAATTACACTGTAGGTTTTACAGTAACTTACTGCTGGTCGATATTTTTTGAAAAATGCAAAAAAATTTACAGTACTTAACTGCATTTAAGAAGAACATGATAGGTTGATTGGCAACACTAAATTGGCCCTAGTGTGTGAATGTGAGTGTGAATGTTGTCTGTCTATCTGTGTTGGCCCTGCGATGAGGTGGCGACTTGTCCAGGGTGTACCCCGCCTTCCGCCCGATTGTAGCTGAGATAGGCTCCAGCGACCCCGAAGGGAATAAGCGGTAGAAAGTGGATGGATGGATGGAGTATATAACTGTAATTTAATTTTTTATTTTTACAGTAATTTTTTACAGTGAAGGTCATGGGTGTCAAACTCTGGCCCGTGGGCCAAATTTGGCCCAACGTGTAATTTGACTTGGCCCTTGAGGCAATATCAAATTAACACTAAAGCTGGACCGCCGATTATACATTGCGGCAGTGCCGCGGTAACACCACATTCACCGCTACTTTTAATACTTGCCACTCCTCCCGAATTTTTTTTTTTTTTTTCAGCTAGTCAAACGAGTGCCGGCCCAGTTTCATGTCAGTGCAGCTTCTGCACCCACACACACAATTGAATGCAACGCATACTTCATCAACAGCGATACAGGTTACACTGACGGTAGCCAAATAAAAAACTTTAACACTTTTAGAAATATACGCCACACTGTGAATCCACACCAAACAAGAATGACAAACACATTTCGGGAGAACATCCGCACCGTAACACAACATAAACACAACACAACAAATACCCAGAATCCTTTGTAGAACTAAATCTTCCGAGACGCTACAAGGTGTGTGTGTGTGTGGTAGCGGGGGTGTATTTTGTAGCGTCCCGAAAGAGTTAGTGCTGCAAAAGATTCTGGGTATTTGTTCTTTTGTGTTTATGTTGTGTTACGGTGCGGATGTTCTCCCGAAAAGTGTTTTTTATTTTTGTTTGGTGTGGGTTCACAGTGTGGCGTATATTTCTAACAGTGTTAAAGTTTTTTATACTGGCACCCTCAGTGTAACCTGTATCGCTGTTGATGAAGTATGCGTTGCATTCATTTGTGTATGCGTGCTGAAGCTGCACATATCTTGTGACTGGGTCTGAATGATGTTAGAATCGGGTGTACGAGATATGACTGTTGAACACCTTGTCCGATAAGGAAAGTTGCCTCAGCTCAAAGCCTGAGCCCCGACATTAAATAACTAGCATCTAAAAAAAGATGCCAGGTATCTGGCTTGGGCACATCAAATTAGATCAGTGTGTTGCAAACTGAGCAGTTTAAAGTCCTGAATGGTTGTTTTATTCATTGTTATTTTATTTTCAAATTTATTAGCCTGTGGAAAAAGCTAATGTTGATATTTACCTCAGAAGGCTGCAAATAGAAAAGAGGCATTCAATTTTTATTTAAATTATATTTGATATGCAATTGATATTTTTTAATTATTATTATTATTATTTGAAACTCCATTTTGCATGACACTATAAAGTTATATAAGCCTTGCTTGTTCAATATTCAATGCAAAACTTGTTTGGGTCCCTATTAAAAGGTTAATTTGTTCAACCTTGGCCCGCGGCTTTGTTCAGTTTTAAACTTTGGCCCACTCTGTATTTGAGTTTGACACCCCTGGTGAAGGTGAAGCTCTGTCATCCTGGAGGCCACGGGGAAGACCCAGGACACATTGGGAACACTATGTCTCCCGGCTGGCCTGGGAACGCCTCGGGATCCCCTGAGAAAAGGTCCTAGGTGAGGGATCAGACAAAGAGCAGCTCAAAGACCTTCATGAAAAGTACAAATCGAGGACCTAGATTTTTTCTCGCCCAGGCGCAGGTCACCGTGGCTCCCCTGTGGAGCCAGGCGCAGAGGTGGGGCTCGATGGCGAGCGACTGGTGGCCGGGCCTGTCTCCATGAGGCCCTGCCGGGCTCAGCTCGAAGAGGCAACGTGGGTCAACCCTCCAATGGGCTCACCACTCATGGGCCCATTGATGTCATAGAGGTCGGATGCAGTGTGAACTGGGCGGCAGCCGAAGGTAGGGCACTTGGCGGTCCGATTATCGGCTACATAAGCTCGCTCTTGGGACGTGGAACGTCACCTCGCTGGGAGGGAAAGAGCCTGAGCTGGTGCGCCAGGTAAAGAAGTTCCGGCTAGATATAGTTGGACTCACTTCGACGCACAGCAAGGGCTCTGGAACCTGTTCTCTCAAGAGGGGCTGGACTCTCTTCCACTCTGGCGTTGCAAGCAATGAGAGGCTGGGGTGGCAATTGTTGTTGCTCAAAGCCTGCACGTTGGACTTTAACCCAGTAGACGAGATGGTAGCTTCCCTCCGCCTTCGGGTTGGGTGACGGGTCCTGACTGTTGTTTGTGTTTACGCACCAAACAGCAGCTCAGAGTACCCACTCTTTTTGGATTCCCTTGAGGGAGTACTGGAGAGTGCTCCCTCGGGTGATTCCCTTGTTCTGTTGGGGGACTTCAATGCTCATGTTCGCAAGGACAGTGAAACCTGGAGAGTTGTGATTGGGAAAAATGGCCACCCGGATCTGAACCCAAGTGGTGCTTTGTTATTGGACTTTTGTGCTCGTCACGGATTGTCCATAACAAACACAATGTTCAAACATAAGGAAGAACTTTGAACATGTCACGAGGGAGGTGCTGGACATTGAGTCTGAGTGGACCATGTTCCGTGCCTCTCTTGTCGAGTCTGCTGATTGGAGCTGTGGCCGCAAGGTGTTTGGTGCCTGTCGTGGCGGTAATCCTAGAATTCGCTGGTGGCCACCAGCAGTGAGGGATGCCGTCAAGCTGAAGAAAGAGCCTATCGGGTCCTTTTGTCTCATGGGACTCCAGAGGCAGCGGGCATACCGACAGGCCAAGCAGTGCCTGGGGAATCTGTGGTGGACTCTCCTATTTCTGGGGCTTAGGTTGCCTAGGTAGTTAAAAAGCTCCTCTGTGGCAAGGCCCCGGTGGTGGATGAGTTCCTTAAGGCTCTGGATACTGTGGGGCTGTCTTGGTTGACAAGACTCTGCAACATCGCGTGAACATTGGGGGCGGTACCTCTGGATTGGCAGACCGGGGTGGTGGTTCCTCTCTTTAAGAAGGGGAACCGGAGGGTGTGTTCCAACTATCGTGAAACACACTCCTCAGCCTTCCCGGTGAGGTCTATTCATGTGTACTGGAGAGGAGGAAACTCGGATCCAGGACGAACAGTGTGGTTTTCGTCCTGGTCGTGGAACGGTAGACCAGGTCTATACTCTCGGCAGGGTCCTTGAGTGTGAAGCGACTGGGATGAGAATCAGCACCTCCAAGTCCAAGTCCATGGTTCTCGCGCAGAAAGGGTCGAGTGCCATCTCCAGGTTGGGGAGGAGATCTTGCCCCAAGTGGAGGAGTTCAAGTACCTAGGAGTCTTGTTCACGAGTGAGGATAGAGTGGATCGAGAGATCCACAGGCGGATTGGTGCGGCGTCTTCAGTATTGAGGACGCTTTATCGATCCGTTGTGGTGAAGAAGGAGCTGAGCCAGAAGGAAAAGCTCTCAATTTACCGTCGATCTACGTTCCCAGCTTTGGGTTATGACCGAAAGGACAAGCGGCCGAAATGTGTTTCCTCTGCCGGGTGGTGGGTCTCTCCCTTAGAGACAGAGTGAGAAGCTCTGTCATCCGGGAGGAACTCAAAGTAAAGCCGCTGCTCCTCCACATTGAGAGGAGCCATGAGGTGGTTCGGGCATCTGCTCAGGATGCCACCTGAACGCCTCTAGGGAGGTGTGGCAGGAGGCCACGGGGAAGACCTAGGACACATTGGAAAGACTATGTCCCCGGCTGGCCTGGGAACGCCTCGGAATACCCCGAGAAGAGCTGGACGAAGTGGCTGGGGAGAGGGAAGTCTGGGATTTTCTGCTCAGGCTGCTGCCCCCGCAACCCGACCTCGGATAAGCGGAAGACAATGGATGGATTTAGAATGACAGTTATACTGTCAGATTGAGTACAAAAACTAACTAAACCTTACACAATATAATGTTTCTAGTAAAACTCACAAAGATACATATCTCCAGGCATTATTAGCCATTTTGAATGTGTGGTTTAGGAGTTATGTTTAAATAAATAACTGTCAGATTGAGTGTGACAGTAAACTGTCATAGTGAGTAAAACCCTTATTTTGTATTTGCAAACCTTACAAAAACAACTAAATCTAGTTAAACTCACACAGATACAATATTACAGACATTTTTAGACATAATGCATGTTTGGTTTTAGAGTAATGTTTATATAACTTTCATATTTAGTATGACAGTTATACTGTCATATTGAATAAAAAAAAAACTAACTTGTGTCTTTGCAAACCTTACAAAA
This sequence comes from Entelurus aequoreus, assembly GCF_033978785.1. Classification (NCBI taxonomy): domain Eukaryota; kingdom Metazoa; phylum Chordata; class Actinopteri; order Syngnathiformes; family Syngnathidae; genus Entelurus; species Entelurus aequoreus. The sequence goes on from NC_084739.1 coordinate 53,237,568, forward strand.
TACCATTTTTCTAGTAAAACTAACTAAGATACATGCTCCAGGCATTATTAGCCATTTTGCATGTGTTGTTTGAGTTATGTTTAAATAACTGTCATATTGAGTGTGACAGTATACTGTCATAAAACCCAATTTTTGTATTTGCAACCCTGATTCTAGTAAAACTCACATATATACAATATTACAGGCAGTTTTGGACATAATGCATGTTTGGTTTTGGAGTTATGTTTATATAACTTTCATATATAGTATGACAGCTAAACTGAGTAAAATAACTAACTTGTGTTTGTCATAAAACCCAATTTTTGTATTAGCAAACCATACAACTGATTCAAATAAAACTCACATGGATTCAATATTACAGGCATTTTCAGACATGATGCATGTTTGGTTTAGGAATTATGTTGTAATACATTTGTATTGCTTTTTTCACATTATCTCAGGATTTTTAGAACATTACTGTCATATTGAGTAAAAAAATAATTTTTGTGTTTGCAAGCCTTAAAAAAAGCATATGTTTCCAGTAAAACTCCCAAAGATGCATTATTTCAGGCATTATTAGCCATTGTTCAGGTGTGGTTTAGGAGTTATGTTTAAATAACTGTCATATTGAGTGTGGCGTTATACTGTCATATTGAGTTAAAAAAAAACTAACTTGTGTCTTTGCAAACCTTACAAAAGAAAATGTTTCTAGCAACACTCACAAAGATAATTTTTTTCACGCTATTAGACATGTTTCATGTGTATTTAGGAGTTATAATTAAATAACTTTCATATTGAGTGTTAAAGTTATAATGTCATTATGTGTAAAACTTAATTTTTGTATTTGCAAACCTTACAAAAACAATTGATTCTAGTAAAACTTACATAGATTCATTATTACAGGCATTTTTGGTTTAAAAGTTGTGTTTGAATACATTTGTATTGCTTTTTTCGCATTATCTCAGGATTCTAAGATCATTACTTTCATATTGAGTAAAACACTACTTTTTGTTTTTGCAAACCTTACAAACTCACATGAATACATTATTATAAGCAATTTTAGACATGCCACATGTTTGGTTTTGGAGTTATGTTTATATAACTTTTATATTTAGTATGACTGTTATACTGTCATATTGAATAAAAAAAAAACTAGCTTGTGTCTTTGCAAACTTTACAAAAGATCATTTTTCTAGTAAAACTAACAAAGATACATGTCTCCAGGCATTATTAGCCATTTTGCATGGGTTGTTTAGGAATTATGTTAAATACATTTTTATTGCTTTTTTCGCATTATCTTAGGATTCTTAGATCATTACTTTCATATTGAGGAAAAAACTACTTTTTGTTTTTGCAAACCTTACAAACTCACATAAATACATTATTATAGGCAATTTTAGACATGACACACGTTTGGTTCTGGAGTTATGTTTATATAACTTTCATATTTAGTATGACTGTTATACTGTCATATTGAATAAAAAAAAACTAGCTTGTGTCTTTGCAAACTTTACAAAAGATCATTTTTCTATTAAAACTAACAAAGATACATGTCTCCAGGCGTTATTACCCATTTTGCATGGGTTGTTTAGGAATTATGTTTAAATACATTTTTATTGCTTTTTTCGCATTATCTCAGGATTCTAAAATCCTTACTTTCATATTGAGGAAAAAACTACTTTTTGTTTTTGCAAACCTTACAAACTCACATAAATACATTATTATAGGCAATTTTAGACATGACGCACGTTTGGTTCTGGAGTTATGTTTATATAACTTTCATATTTAGTATGACTGTTATACTGTCTTATTGAATAAAAACAACTAGCTTGTGTCTTTGCAAACTTTACAAAATATACATTTCCTAGTAAAACTAACAAAGATACATGTCTCCAGGCATTATTACCCATTTTTCCTGGGTTGTTTAGGAGTTATGTTTAAATACATTTTTATTGCTTTTTTCGCATTATCTCAGGATTCTAAGATCATTACTTTCATATGGAGTAAAAAACTACTTTTTGTTTTTGCAAACCTTACAAACTCACCTAAATACATTATTACAGACATTTTTAGACATGACACATGTTTGGTTTTGGAGTTATGTTTATATAACTTTTATATTTAGTATGACTGTTATACTGTCATATTGAATAAAAAAAAACTAGCTTGTGTCTTTGCAAACTTTACAAAAGATCATATTTCTAGTAAAACTAACAAAGATACATGTCTCCAGGCATTATTACCCATTTTGCATGGGGTGTTTAGGAAATATGTTTAAATACATTTTTATTGCTTTTTTCGCATTATCTCAGGATTCTAAGATCATTACTTTCATATTGAGGAAAAAACTACTTTTTGTTTTTGCAAACCTTACAAACTCACATAAATACATTATTACCGACATTTTTAGACATGACACATGTTTGGTTTTGGAGTTATGTTTATATAACTTTTATATTTAGTATGACTGTTATACTGTCATATTGAATAAAAAAAACTAGCTTGTGTCTTTGCAAACTTTACAAAAGATCATTTTTCTATTAAAACTAACAAAGATACATGTCTCCAGGCGTTATTACCCATTTTGCATGGGTTGTTTAGGAATTATGTTTAAATACATTTTTATTGCTTTTTTCGAATTATCTCAGGATTCTAAAATCCTTACTTTCATATTGAGGAAAAAACTATTTTTTTTTTTGCAAACCTTACAAACTCACATAAATACATTATTATAGGCAATTTTAGACATGACGCACGTTTGGTTCTGGAGTTATGTTTATATAACTTTCATATTTAGTATGACTGTTATACTGTCTTATTGAATAAAAACAACTAGCTTGTGTCTTTGCAAACTTTACAAAATATACATTTCCTAGTAAAACTAACAAAGATACATGTCTCCAGGCATTATTACCCATTTTGCCTGGGTTGTTTAGGAGTTATGTTTAAATACATTTTTATTGCTTTTTTCGCATTATCTCAGGATTCTAAGATCATTACTTTCATATTGAGGAAAAAACTACTTTTTGTTTTTGCAAACCTTACAAACTCACATAAATACATTATTACCGACATTTTTAGACATGACACATGTTTGGTTTTGGAGTTATGTTTATATAACTTTTATATTTAGTATGACTGTTATACTGTCATATTGAATAAAAAAAAACTAGCTTGTGTCTTTGCAAACTTTACAAAAGATCATTTTTCTAGTAAAACTAACAAAGATACATGTCTCCAGGCATTATTACCCATTTTGCATGGGGTGTTTAGGAAATATGTTTAAATACATTTTTATTGCTTTTTTAGCCTTATCTCAGGATTCTAAGATCATTACTTTCATATTGAGGAAAAAACTACTTTTTGTTTTTGCAAACCTTACAAACTCACATAAATACATTATTACAAACATTTTTAGACATGACACATGTTTGGTTTTGGAGTTATGTTTATATAAGTTTTATATTTAGTATCACTGTTATACTGTCATATTGAATAAAAAAAAAACTAGCTTGTGTCTTGGCAAACTTTACAAAAGATCATATTTCTAGTAAAACCAACAAAGATACATATCTCCAGGCATTATTACCCATTTTGCATGGGGTGTTTAGGAAATATGTTTAAATACATTTTTATTGCTTTTTTCGCATTATCTCAGGATTCTAAGATCATTACTTTCATATTGAGGAAAAAACTACTTTTTGTTTTTGCAAACCTTACAAACTCACATAAATACATTATTACCGACATTTTTAGACATGACACATGTTTGGTTTTGGAGTTATGTTTATATAACTTTTATATTTAGTATGACTGTTATACTGTCATATTGAATACAAAAAACTAGCTTGTGTCTTTGCAAACTTTACAAAAGATCATTTTTCTATTAAAACTAACAAAGATACATGTCTCCAGGCGTTATTACCCATTTTGCATGGGTTGTTTAGGAATTATGTTTAAATACATTTTTATTGCTTTTTTCGCATTATCTCAGGATTCTAAAATCCTTACTTTCATATTGAGGAAAAAACTATTTTTTGTTTTTGCAAACCTTACAAACTCACATAAATACATTATTATAGGCAATTTTAGACATGACGCACGTTTGGTTCTGGAGTTATGTTTATATAACTTTCATATTTAGTATGACTGTTATACTGTCTTATTGAATAAAAACAACTAGCTTGTGTCTTTGCAAACTTTACAAAATATACATTTCCTAGTAAAACTAACAAAGATACATGTCTCCAGGCATTGTTACCCATTTTGCCTGGGTTGTTTAGGAGTTATGTTTAAATACATTTTTATTGCTTTTTTCGCATTATCTCAGGATTCTAAGATCATTACTTTCATATGGAGTAAAAAACTACTTTTTGTTTTTGCAAACCTTACAAACTCACCTAAATACATTATTACAGACATTTTTAGACATGACACATGTTTGGTTTTGGAGTTATGTTTATATAACTTTTATATTTAGTATGACTGTTATACTGTCATATTGAATAAAAAAAAACTAGCTTGTGTCTTTGCAAACTTTACAAAAGATCATTTTTCTAGTAAAACTAACAAAGATACATGTCTCCAGGCATTATTACCCATTTTGCATGGGGTGTTTAGGAATTATGTTTAAATACATTTTTATTGCTTTTTTTGCATTATCTCAGGATTCTAAAATCATTACTTTCATATTGAGGAAAAAACTACTTTTTGTTTTTGCAAACCTTACAAACTCACATAAATACATTATTACAAACATTTTTAGACATGACACATGTTTGGTTTTGGAGTTATGTTTATATAACTTTTATATTTAGTATCACTGTTATACTGTCATATTGAATTAAAAAAAAACTAGCTTGTGTCTTGGCAAACTTTACAAAAGATCATTTTTCTAGTAAAACTAACAAAGATACATGTCTCCAGGCATTATTAGCCATTTTGCATGGGTTGTTTAGGAATTATGTTTAAATAAATTTTTATTGCTTTTTTCGCATTATCTTAGGATTCTTAGATCATTACTTTCATATTGAGGAAAAAACTACTTTTTGTTTTTGCAAACCTTACAAACTCACATAAATACATTATTATAGGCAATTTTAGACATGACACACGTTTGGTTCTGGAGTTATGTTTATATAACTTTCATATTTAGTATGACTGTTGTACTGTCATATTGAATTAAAAAAAACTAGCTTGTGTCTTTGCAAACTTTACAAAAGATCATTTTTCTAGTAAAACTAACAAAGATACATGTCTCCAGGCATTATTACCCATTTTGCATGGGGTGTTTAGAAAATATGTTTAAATACATTTTTATTGCTTTTTTCGCATTATCTCAGGATTCTAAGATCATTACTTTCATATTGAGGAAAAAACTACTTTTTGTTTTTGCAAACCTTACAAACTCACATAAATACATTATTACAGACATTTTTAGACATGACACATGTTTGGTTTTGGAGTTATGTTTATATAACTTTTATATTTAGTATCACTGTTATACTGTCATATTGAATAAAAAAAACTAGCTTGTGTCTTTGCAAACTTTACAAAAGATCATTTTTCTATTAAAACTAACAAAGATACATGTCTCCAGGCGTTATTACCCATTTTGCATGGGTTGTTTAGGAATTATGTTTAAATACATTTTTATTGCTTTTTTCGCATTATCTCAGGATTCTAAGATCATTACTTTCATATTGAGGAAAAAACTACTTTTTGTTTTTGCAAACCTTACAGACTCACATAAATACATTATTATAGGCAATTTTAGACATGACACACGTTTGGTTCTGGAGTTATGTTTATACAACTTTCATATTTAGTATGACTGTTATACTGTCTTATTGAATAAAAAAAAACTAACTTGTGTCTTTGATATCTTTACAAAAGATCATTTTTTTAAACTAACAACGTTACATGTCTCCTTAGGCATTATTAGCCATTTTGCATGTGTTGTTTAGGAGTTAGGTTTAAATACATTTTTATTGCTTTTTTCCCATTATCTCAGGGTTCTAAGAACATTACTGTCAAGTAAAAAACTACTTTTTGTGTTTGCAAAATGTAAAACTCAGTAAAACTCCCAATGATTCATTATTTCAGGCATTATTAGCCATTTTTTTGTGTGGTTTATGAGTTATGTTTAAATAACTGTCATATTGAGTGTGATTTTGTCATTGTGAGTAAACCTAATTTTTGTATTTGCAAACCTTACAAAAACAACCGATTCTAGGAAAACTCACATTGATACAATATTACAGGCATGTTTAGACATATTGCATGTTTGGTTTTGGAGTTATATTTATATAACCTGCTTTCTGAGCCGCCACCTTTGTGGTTTGCGTGTCCCACTGATCCAGGAACTATGTTGTCCGGGGTCTTCTATGGTCTCCCAAGACAAACAGGTCCTAGGTGAGGGATCAGACAAAGAGCAGCTCAAAGACCTTTATTAAAAGTACAATTGAGGACCTAGATTTTTTCTCGCCCGGACGCAGGTCACCGTGGCTCCCCTGTGGAGCCAGGCCCAGAGGTGTGGCACGATGGCGATTGACGGGCCTGTCCCCATGGGGCCCAGCCGTGCTCAGCTCGAAGAGGCAACGTGGATCCCCCCTCCAGGGCTCACCACTCACGGGCTGGGTCATAGAGGGTGCAGTGTGAGCTGGGCGGCAGCCGAAGGCAGGGCACTTGGTGGTCCGATTATCGGCTACATAAGCTCGCTCTTGGGACATGGAACGTCACCTCGCTGGGAGGGAAGGAGCCTGAGCTGGTGCTTGAGGTGGAGACGTTCCCGGCTAGATATAGTTGGACTCACAGCAAGGGCTCTGGAACCTGTTCTCTAGAGGGGCTGGACTGAGCTGAACTTTCATTACTTGCAACGCCAGAGTGGAAGAGATTCCACACTGGCGTTGCAACTAATGAGAGGCTGGGGTGGCAATTCTTGTTGCCCCCCGGCTCAAAGCCTGCACGTTGGACTTTAAACCCAATAGACGAGATGGTAGCTTCCTTCAGCCTTCGGGTTGGGTGACGGGTCCTGACTGTTGTTTGTGTTTACACACCAAACAGCAGCTCAGAGTACCAACTCTTTTTGGATTCCCTTGAGGGAGTACTGGAGAGTGCTCCCTCGGGTGATTCCCTTGTTCTGCTGGTGGACTTCAACGCTATGTTGGCAACGACAGTGAAACCTGGAGAGTCGTGATTGGGAAAAATGGCCACCCGGATCTGAACCCAAGTGGTGCTTTGTTATTGGACTTTTGTGCTTGTCACGGATTGTCCATAACAAACACAATGTTCAAACATAAGGGTGTCCATATGTGCACTTGGCACAAGGACACCCTCGGCCGCATGATTGACTTTGTAGTTGTGTCATGGGATTTGCGGCCTCATGTTTTGGACACTCGGTGAAGAGAGGGGCAGAGCTTTCTACCAACCACCACCTGGTGGTGAGCTGACTCCGATGGTAGGGGAGGATGCCGGTCAGACCTGGCAGGCCCAAACGCATTGTAAAGGTCTGCTGGGAACACCTAGCAGAGTCTCCTGAAGAACTTTGAACATGTCCGGAAGAACTTTGAACATGTCACGAGGGAGGTGCTGGACATTGAGTCTGAGTGGACCATGTTCCGTTCCTCTCTTGTTGAGCCAGCTGATTGAAGCTGTGGCCGCAAGGTGTTTGGTGCCTGTCGTGGCGGTAATCCACCGGCAGTGAGGGATGCTGTCAAGCTAAAGAAAGAGCCACCGGGTCCTTTTGGCTCATGGGACTCCAGAGGCAGTGGGCATACCGACAGGCCAAGCGAGACCTCCTCAGTCCCACCAACACGTCTTCCTATGAGGAAACAGTGCCTGGGAAGTCTGTGGTGGGCTCTCCTATTTCTGGGGCTGAGGTTGCCAAGGTAGTTAAAAAGCTCCGTCCGGAGTTCCTTAAGGCTCTGGATGCTGTGGGGCAGTCTTGGTTGACAAGACTCTGCAACATTGCGTCCACATCGGGGGCGGTACCTCTGGATTGGCAGACCGGGGTGGTGGTTCCTCTCTTTAAGAAGGGGAACCGGAGGGTGTGTTCCAACTATCGTAGATCACACTCCTCAGCCTTCCCGGTAAGGTCTATTCATGTGTAATGGAGAGGAGGAACCTCGGATCCAGGACGAACAGTGTGGTTTTCGTCCTGGTCATGGAACGGTAGACCAGCTCTATACTCTCGGCAGGGTCCTTCAGTGTGCATGGGAGTTTGCCCAACCAGTGTACATAAGTTTTGTGGACTTGGAGAAGACATTCGACCTTTGCCCCCGGTAAATCCTGTGGGGAGTGCTCAGAGAGTATGGAGCATGTCTGATTGTGGCGGGTGTCTCCCTATATGATCAGTGTCAGAGCTTGGTCCGCATTGCCGGCAGTATGTCGGACCCCTTTCCAGTGAGGGTTGGACTCCGCCAAGGCTGCCCTTTGTCACCGATTCTGTTCATAACTTTAATGGACAGAATATCTAGGCGCAGTCATGGCTTTGAGGATCCCCTCAACGCCATGACTGCGCCTGGTTTGATGGCTGCAGGATTAGGTCTCTGCTTTTTGCAGATGATGTAGTCCTGATGGCTTCAACTGGCCAAGATCTTCAGCTTTCATTGGATCGGTTCGCAGTGAAGCGACTGGGATGAGAATCAGCACCTCCAAGTCCGAGTCCATGGTTCTCGCCCGGGAAAGGGTGGAGTGCCATCTCGAGGTTGGGAAAGAGATCTTGCCCCAAGTGAAGGAGTTCAAGTACCTAGGAGTCTTGTTCACGAGTGAGGATAGAGTGGATTGTGAGATCTACAGGCGGATCGGTGCGGCGTCTTCAGTAATGAGGACTCTATATCGATCCGTTGTGGTGAAGAAGGAGCTGAGCCAGAAGGAAAAGCTTTCAATTTACCGATCGATCAACGTTCCCATCCTCACCTATGGTCATGAGCTTTGGGTTATGACCGAAAGGACAAGGTCACGGGTACAAGCGGCCGAAATGAGTTTCCTCCGCCGGGTGGTGGGTCCCTCCCTTAGAGATAGGGTGAGAAGCTCTGTCATCTGGGAGGAACTCAGTGTAAAGCCGCTGCTCCTCCACATTGAGAGGAGCCAGATGAGGTGGTTCGGGCATCTGCTCAGGATGCCACCCGAACGCCTCCCTAGGTCCGAACGGCAGGAGGCCATGGGGAAGACCTAGGATACATTGGAAAGACTATGGCCTGGGAACGCCTCGGGATCCCCCGAGAAGAGCTGGACGAAGTGGCTGGGGAGAGGGAAGTCTGGGCTCTCTGCTTAGGCTGCTGCCACCGCAACCCGACCTCGGATAAGCGGAAGAAAATGGATGGATTTAGTATGACAGTTATACTGTCATATTGAGTGTGACAGTATACTGTCATAAAACCCGATTTTTGTATTTGCAAACCTGATTCTAGTAAAACTCACATCTATACAATATTACAGGCAATTTTGGACATAATGCACGTTTGGTTTTGGAGTTATGTTTATATAACTTTAATATATAGTATGACATCTATACTGTTATAATGAGTAAAAAAACTAACTTGTGTCTGTCATAAAACTCAATTTTTGTATTTGCAAACCTTACAAAAACAAATGATTCTAGTAAAACTCACATGGATTCAATATTACAGGCATTTTTAGACATTTTGCATGTTTGGTTTAGGAATCATGTTGGAATACATTTGTATTGCTTTTTTCACATTATCTCAGCATTTTAAGAACTTACTGTCATATTGAGTAAAAAAAAACTTTTTGTGTTGCAAGCCTTAAAAAAACAACCGATTCTAGTAAAACTCACATTGATACAATATTACAGGCATGTTTAGACATCTTGCATGTTTGGTTTTGGAGTTATGTTTATATAACCTGCTTTCTGAGCCGCCACCTTTGTGGTTCGCGTGTCCCACTGATCCTAGGAGCTATGTTGTCCGGGTGCTTCTATGCCCCCTGGTAGGGTCCCCCAAGACAAACAGGTCCTAGGTGAGGAATCAGACAAAGAGCAGCTCAAAGACCTTTATGAAAAGTACACATCGAGGACCTAGATATTTTCTCGCCCGGACGCGGGTCACCGTGGCTCCCCTGTGGAGCCAGGCCCAGAGGTGGGGCACGATGGCGAGCGACTGGTGCCCATGGGGCCCAGCTCGAAGAGGCAACGTGGGTCCCCCCTGCAATAGGCTCACCACTCATGGGCTGGGTCATAGAGGTCGGGTGCAGTGTTAGCTGGGCGGAAGCCGAAGGCAGGGCACTTGGCGGTCCGATTATCGGCTACATAAGCTCGCTCTTGGGACGTGGAACGTCACCTCGCGAGGTGGAGAAGTTCCCGGCTAGATAAAGCTGGACTCACTTCGACGCACAGCAAGGGCTCTGGAACCTGTTCTCTCAAGAGGGGTTGGACTCTCTTCCACTCTGGCGTTGCAAGTAATGAGAGGCTGGGTTGGCAATTCTTGTTGCCCCCCGGCTCAAAGCCTGCACGTTGGACTTAACCCAGAAGACGAGATGGTAGCTTCCCTCCGCTTTCGGGTTGGGTGACGGGTCCTGACTGTTGTTGGTGTTTACGCACCAAACAGCAGCTCAGAGTACCCACTCTTTTTGGATTCCCTTGAGAGTGCTCCCTCGGGTGATTCCTTTGTTCTGCTGGGGGTCTTCAACGCTCATGTTGGCAACGACTTTGAAACCTGGAGAGTCGTGATTGGGAAAAATGGCCACCCGGATCTGAACCCAAGTGGTGCTTTGTTATTGGACTTTTGTGCTCGTCACGGATTGTCCATAACAAACACAATGTTCAAACATAAGGGTGTCCATATGTGCACTTGACACCAGGACACCCTCGGCCGCAGTTCCATTATTGACTTTGTAGTTGTGTCATGGGATTTGCGGCCTCATGTTTTGGACACTCGGGTGAAGAGAGGGGCGAGCTTTCTACCGATCACCACCTGGTGAGCTGGCTCCGATGGTGGGGTAGGATCCCGGACAGACCTGGCAGGCCCAAACGCATTGTGAGAATCTTTTGGGAATGCCTAGCAGAGTCTCCTGTCAGAGAGAGTTTCTTTTTCTACCTCCGGAGGAACTTTGAACATGTCACAAAGGAGGTGCTGGACATTGAGTCTGAATGGATCATGTTCCGTGCCTCTCTTGTCAAGCCAGCTGATTGGAGCTGTGGCCACAAGGTGTTTGGTGCCTGTCGTGGCGGTAATCCTAGAACCCGCTGGTGGCCACCAGCAGTGCGGGATGCCGTCAAGCTGAAGAAAGAGCTTATCTGGTCCTTTTGGCTCATGGGACTCCAGAGGCAGCGGGCATACCGACAGGCCAAGCAGTGCCTGGGGAATCTGTGGTGGGCTCTCCTATTTCTGGGGCTGAGGTTGCCAAGGTAGTTAAAAAAAGCTCCTCGGTGGCAAGGCCCCGGGGGTGGATGAGGTCCGTCCGGAGTTCCTTAAGGCTCTGGATGCTGTTGGGCTGTTTTAGTTGACAAGACTCTGCAACATCGCATGGACATCAGGGGCGGTACCTCTGGATTGGCAGAACGGGGTGGTGGTTCCTCTCTTTAAGAAGGGGAACCGGAGGGTGTGTTCCAACTATCGTAGATCACACTCCTCAACCTTCCCGGTAAGGTCTATTCATGTGTACTGGAGAGGAGGAACCTCGGATCCAGGACGAACAGTGTGGTTTTCGTCCTGGTCGTGGAACGGTAGACCAGCTCTATACTCTCGGCAGGGTCCTTGAGTGTGCATGGGAGTCCAACCAGTCTACATGTGCTTTGTGGACTTGGAGAAGACATTCGACCGTGGCCACCCCGGGAAGTCCTGTGGGGAGTGCTCAGAGAGTATGGGGTATCGGCATGTCTGATTGTGGCGGGTCGCTCCCTGTATGATCAGTGTCAGAGCTTGGTCCGCATTGCCAGCAGTAAGTCGGACCCCTTTCCCTTTCCCCTCGTGTTGGCTGCCCTTTGTCACCAAATGTGTTCATAAATTTTATGGACAGAATTTCTAGGCGCAGTCATGGCGTTGAGGGGATCCGGTTTGGTGGCTGCAGGATTAGGTCTCTCCTTTTTGCAGATGATGTGGTCCTTATGGCTTTAACTGGCCAGGATCTTCAGCTCTCATTGGATTGGTTCGCAGCCGAGTGTGAAGCGACTGGGATGAGAATCAGCACCTCCAAGTCCGAGGTTCTCGCCCGGGAAAGGGTGGAGTGCCATTTCGAGGTTGGGCAGGAGATCTTGCCCCAAGTGGATGAGTTCAAGTACCTGGAGTCTTGTTCATGAGTGAGGGAAGAGTGGATCGTGAGATGCACAGGCTGGCGGCGGAAATGAGTTTTCTCCGCTGGGTGGCGGGTCTCTCCCTTACTGTAAGAATTTTCACCGTTTAATTACAGTAACCTACTGGCAGCTAATGGTTCCAGTATAAAACTGTTTTTCTACAGCACACATACTGTGATTTATCACTACAGTTTATTACTCTAAAAAGTATCACAGTACTGTGCTGTATCAAATATACGCTTCACAGCATAATACTGTCATCTGTTTAGCGGCATTACACTGTTATTTTAGTGTATCTACTGTAATATCCATTAACAGTTAATTACAGTAAAATAATTGTAAGCACTATAGACTGAGCTTTACAGTATAATGCCACTAGAAGTTAATGAGTTGAACTTTTAATTTTTCAAAATCAAAACCCCTGCAATCTGCTGGCATAAAAATGACTGGAGAAATGGCCTTGCAAGATTATGTTTTTATTAACCAATTATTTTAAAGTGCATCAAATACATTCAATGTACATTTAGTGCATTCTTCTTATTTTCAGTAAATCATTTTAACATTTATAACATGTCCACTTAATTTCTAACTGGAGACAAAACACTGAACACGAGTCCAGTGTTTAGTTGTCGGCTACATAAAGCCCCACTCAAAGTCTGTGAGATGTTTTATAAGGGTGGCTACGTGAGGATTTACAGTTGCTGCCTTTTTCTGGACCAGCTTCCCGGTCTTCTTGGACACCACCTTTCCCTGGCTAGCCTTTGTTCCCCTCTCAGGGTGAACGCCAATGAATCGCCTAAAAAAGAGAGAAAGCATAATAGATATTCTGTTGTGATTGAAGATTACTTGCAGTCGATACAGAACCCCCCTCACATTGTTATTTAGGAATATGCACTGCACAAATATTAATATCAATTTTAGGATATATGTGAGCCTATACCATAACCACAGCTGTAGATGAGTGAATGCTCTAAAACCCATTAAGACAAATTCAGAGAGGAAGACAATGCTAAAGCCTCCCCAATCCCTCTCTCTATTTATGTTTTCTCTCCATCTACGGGACCGTGTATTTACGCTGATGTTTCCTGCTTTCACCCATTTAACATATCGTTACCTGCTCATTAGCTATCTTCTCTGCATCCTGGGGTCACACTGGTGCTTCTTGCCTTTACCCATTCAACATATCTTTACCTGCACATTACCTACCTTCCCTGCATCCTTGGGTCACACTGGTGCTTCTTTCTTTCACCATACAACATATCTTCACCTGCACGTACCTACCTTGTCTGCATGGCCTCGACCACACCTGCGCTTCCTTCTTTCACCCATTCAACATACCTTCACCCGCACATTACCTACCTTCCCTGCATAGTGGGGTCACATTGGTGCTTCCTGCCTTTACCCATTCAACATATCTTCACCCGCACATTACCTACTTGCTCTGCATTCCCCGGTCAAGCTGGTGCTTCCTGCCATCATCCAGTCAACATATCTTTACCTGCAAATTACCTACTTTTTCTGCATCCTGGGGTCAAACAGGTGCTTCCTTCTTTGACCCAGTCAACATATCTTTACCTGCACATTACCTACCTTCTCTGTATCCTAGAGTCAAACTGGTGTTTCAGTCCCTAATAAGAAGGTCCACAAAGGAACAGAAGAGTCATTGATTTAAGGCACCAAATTGGGGAAATGACAAGTCAAATTCCTGAACAGAGGTGAGAAATATAAAATAAAATATCCTAACAGTATTTTAACAGTATCAAGAGGATTTACCTTTGAACAAATTCCAATGTCCGAGGACCTTCCTCTTGGTATTCCAAGTTGAACACATAGTAGGTGGCAAGAAGGGCAGCAAGCCCTGAGATTAAGCTAGGTTGGACGCCTTTGCAGATGACATCACCTTCCATGCTGATCATCCAACGTTTTATTGTGACTTTGTCACCAGCAACTGGTACAGTCAAGAAATGCAGTTTATGTTCCTAAACAGTATCCAATATGGGTAGCATTTTAAACGTATTTGGAATGGCCACCTCACTTGATCTCTCTTTACTCTGTTTACATCTAGTCTCCTAAGGCAGTGGTTCTCAAATGGGGGTACGCGTACTCCTGGGGGTACTTGAAGGTATGCCAAGGGGTACGTGAGATTTTTTAAAAATATTCTAAAAATAGCAACAATTCAAAAATCCTTCATAAATATATTTATTGAATAATACTTCGACAAAATATGAATGTAAGTTCATAAACTGAACAACTAATCAAGTAGGCTATTCCATTCATTACCATAAAGCCAGAGTTTCCCCCATGCCATGATGGTTTGACCCTACCTGGCGGTGCCACACGGCACCAACTGTCAATCAACTATCCATGTAGAAAACAATGGAGGCTTGGTTAAAGCGTAGTGGACATGTTCCATAAATATTGATGTTAAAGATTTCTTTTTTTGTGAAGAAATCTTGAGAATGAAGTTCATGAATCCAGATGGATCTCTATTGCAATCCCCAAAGAGGGCACTTTAAGTTGATTACTTCTATGTGTAAAAATCTTTATTTATAATTGAATCACTTGGTTATTTTTCAACAAGTTTTTAGTTATTTTTATATCTTTTTTTCCAAATAGTTCAAGAAAGACCACAACAAATGAGCAATATTTTGCACTGTTATACAATTTAATAAATCAGAAACTGATGACATAGTGCTGTATTTTACTTCTTTATCTCTTTTTTTCAACCAAAAATGCTTTGCTCTGATTAGGGGGTACTTGAATTTAAAAAATGTTCACAGGGGTACATCACTGAAAAAAGGTTGAGAACCACTGTCCTAAGGCAGTGGTTCTCAACCTTTTTTCAGTGCTACGAACATTTTTTTAATGCAAGTAGACCTCCATGTCTTCATAACAGGAATATCCTGAATTCTCAAGTTGCATATCACAATAGTCATCATCAGTGTTAATAACACAAGAGCTGCTTGGATTTGCTGTTGATCAAGTCAAACTTCGTTCAGTGTAGCCGTAGTGCTTCCTTGACACGTGCGATGTGAAAGTAGACTTAACTGTAAATCTTTTTTCACATTGACTGAAGGGGCACGTAACTGTCCTACCTTCGGTAATATGACTTTTCAAATGCAGGAGAAAGGCCCGTATATCATCGCACTTCGCGCTACATGAGACAATATTACAAGGTAAACCTTCTGCGCTATACATATCAGTCCTACTCTTGCCATATTTATGACGACGGCTGTGAGTTTTGAAGGCTGAGAAGTTGGAAAAAACTCTTGTGCATTTAGGGAAAGCACACTTAAACGATGCATTAGGCATACAACTATGACTTCGCATGTGTCTAACATATGCAAATACATTGCTGCAAGTCGTAGCACATATGTTGCAAGTTATCATCTTTTATGATGACTATGACAAAAAAGAAGAAAACTTAGCTAGCTAGCATGCGGCGGTACATGCGCGTGGTCAACGATAGTGTTTGTGATGCTGACTGTGACGCTATGTCATTTCGGACTTTATAAATATATATATAAAGTAATTCAAACAGAAAATGACACATCAAGGTACAAGTGACTCTTACCTTGTTATCAAAAACACACGATGCAGTAGGATGGATTTAGCAGGGTCGGCCAGGTGAAATGAAGCTCGGTTGGACGAATTGTGGGCGGACCCAAGAAACAAGTCTGAAAAATGCTGAATTACACTGTAGGTTTTACAGTAACTTACTGCTGGTCGATATTTTTTGAAAAATGCAAAAAAATTTACAGTACTTAACTGCATTTAAGAAGAACATGATAGGTTGATTGGCAACACTAAATTGGCCCTAGTGTGTGAATGTGAGTGTGAATGTTGTCTGTCTATCTGTGTTGGCCCTGCGATGAGGTGGCGACTTGTCCAGGGTGTACCCCGCCTTCCGCCCGATTGTAGCTGAGATAGGCTCCAGCGACCCCGAAGGGAATAAGCGGTAGAAAGTGGATGGATGGATGGAGTATATAACTGTAATTTAATTTTTTATTTTTACAGTAATTTTTTACAGTGAAAGTCATGGGTGTCAAACTCTGGCCCGTGGGCCAAATTTGGCCCAACGTGTAATTTGACTTAGCCCTTGAGGCAATATCAAATTAACACTAAAGCTGGACCGTCGATTATACATTGCGGCAGTGCCGCGGTAACACCACATTCACCGCTACTTTTAATACTTTCCAACCCTCCCGGGAGTTACTCCAGCACTCCTCCCGAATTTTTTTTTTTTTTTCCAGCTAGTCAAACGAGTGCCAGCCCAGTTTCATGTCAGTGCAGCTTCTGCACCCACCCACACAATTGAATGCAACGCATACTTCATCAACAGCGATACAGGTTACACTGACGGTAGCCAAATAAAAAACTTTAACACTTTTAGAAATATACGCCACACTGTGAATCCACACCAAACAAGAATGACAAACACATTTCGGGAGAACATCCGCACCGTAACACAACATAAACACAACACAACAAATACCCAGAACCCTTTGTTGCACTAAATCTTCCGAGACGCTACAAGGTGTGTGTGTGTGTGGTAGCGGGGGTGTATTTTGTAGCGTCCCGAAAGAGTTAGTGCTGCAAAAGATTCTGGGTATTTGTTCTTTTGTGTTTATGTTGTGTTACGGTGCGGATGTTCTCCCGAAAAGTGTTTTTTATTTTTGTTTGGTGTGGGTTCACAGTGTGGCGTATATTTCTAACAGTGTTAAAGTTTTTATACTGGCACCCTAAGTGTAACCTGTATCGCTGTTGATGAAGTATGCGTTGCATTCATTTGTGTATGCGTGCTGAAGCTGCACATATCTTGTGACTGGGTCTGAATGATGTTAGAATCGGGTGTACGAGATATGACTGTTGAACACCTTGTCCGATAATGAAAGTTGCCTCAGCTCAAAGCCTGAGCCCCGACATTAAATAACTAGCATCTAAAAAAAGATGCCACGTATCTGGCTTGGGCACATCAAATTAGATCAGTGTGTTGCAAACTGAGCAGTTTAAAGTCCTGAATGGTTGTTTTATTCATTGTTATTTTATTTTCAAATTTATTAGCCTGTGGAAAAAGTTAATGTTGATATTTACCTCAGAAGGCTGCAAATAGAAAAGAGACATTCAATTTTTATTTAAATTATATTTGATATGCAATTGATATTTTTTAATAATTATTATTATTATTTGAAACTCCATTTTGCATGTCACTATAAAGTTATATAAGCCTTGCTTGTTCAATATTCAATGCAAAACTTGTTTGGGTCCCTATTAAAAGTTTAATTTGTTCAACCTTGGCCCGCGGCTTTGTTCAGTTTTAAACTTTGGCCCACTCTGTATTTGAGTTTGACACCCCTGGTGAAGGTGAAGCTCTGTCATCCTGGAGGCCACGGGGAAGACCCAGGACACATTGGGAACACTATGTCTCTGGCCTGGGAACGCCTCGGGATCCCCTGAGAAAAGGTCCTAGGTGAGGGATCAGACAAAGAGCAGCTCAAAGACCTTTATGAAAAGTACAAATCGAGGACCTAGATTTTTTCTCGCCCAGGCGCAGGTCACCGTGGCTCCCCTGTGGAGCCAGGCGCAGAGGTGGGGCACGATGGCGAGCGACTGGTGGCCGGGCCTGTCTCCATGGGGCCCTGCCGGGCTCAGCTCGAAGAGGCAACGTGGGTCAACCCTCCAATGGGCTCACCACTCATGGGCCCATTGAGGTCATAGAGGTCGGATGCAGTGTGAACTGGGCGGAAGCCGAAGGCAGGGCACTTGGCGGTCCGATTATCGGCTACATAAGCTTGCTCTTGGGACGTGGAACGTCACCTCGCTGGGAGGGAAAGAGCCTGAGCTGGTGCGCCAGGTGAAGAAGTTCCGGCTAGATATAGTTGGACTCACTTCGACGCACAGCAAGGGCTCTGGAATCTGTTCTCTCAAGAGGGGCTGGACTCTCTTCCACTCTGGCGTTGCAAGCAATGAGAGGCTGGGGTGGCAATTGTTGTTGCTCAAAGCCTGCACGTTGGACTTTAACCCAGTAGACGAGATGGTAGCTTCCCTCCGCCTTCGGGTTGGGTGACGGGTCCTAACTGTTGTTTGTGTTTACGCACCAAACAGCAGCTCAGAGTACCCACTCTTTTTGGATTTCCTTGAGGGAGTACTGCAGAGTGCTCCCTCGGGTGATTCCCTTGTTCTGTTGGGGGACTTCAATGCTCATGTTGGCAAGGACAGTGAAACCTGGAGAGTCGTGATTGGGAAAAATGGCCACCCGGATCTGAACCCAAGTGGTGCTTTGTTATTGGACTTTTGTGCTCGTCACGGATTGTCCATAACAAACACAATGTTCAAACATAAGGAAGAACTTTGAACATGTCACGAGGGAGGTGCTGGACATTGAGTCTGAGTGGACCATGTTCTGTGCCTCTCTTGTCGAGCCTGCTGATTGGAGCAGTGGCCGCAAGGTGTTTGGTGCCTGTCGTGGCGGTAATCCTAGAACTCGCTGGTGGCCACCAGCAGTGAGGGATGCCGTCAAGCTGAAGAAAGAGCCTATCGGGTCCTTTTGGCTCATGGGACTCCAGAGGCAGCGGGCATACCGACAGGCCAAGCAGTGCCTGGGGAGTCTGTGGTGGACTCTCCTATTTCTGGGGCTTAGGTTGCCTAGGTAGTTAAAAAGCTCCTCTGTGGCAAGGCCCCGGTGGTGGATGAGTTCCTTAAGGCTCTGGATACTGTGGGGCTGTCTTGGTTGACAAGACTCTGCAACATCGCGTGAACATTAGGGGCGGTACCTCTGGATTGGCAGACCGGGGTGGTGGTTCCTCTCTTTAAGAAGGGGAACCGGAGGGTGTGTTCCAACTATCGTGAAACACACTCCTCAGCCTTCCCGGTAAGGTCTATTCATGTGTACTGGAGAGGAGGAAACTCGGATCCAGGACGAACAGTGTGGTTTTCGTCCTGGTCGTGGAACGGTAGACCAGGTCTATACTCTCGGCAGGGTCCTTGAGTGTGAAGCGACTGGGATGAGAATCAGCACCTCCAAGTCCAAGTCCATGGTTCTCGCGCAGGAAAGGGTCGAGTGCCATCTCCAGGTTGGGGAGGAGATCTTGCCCCAAGTGGAGGAGTTCAAGTACCTAGGAGTCTTGTTCACGAGTGAGGATAGAGTGGATCGAGAGATCCACAGGCGGATTGGTGCGGCGTCTTCAGTATTGAGGACGCTATATCGATCCGTTGTGGTGAAGAAGGAGCTGAGCCAGAAGGAAAAGCTCTCAATTTACAGTCCATCTACGTTCCCAGCTTTGGGTTATGACCGAAAGGACAAGCGGCCGAAATGTGTTTCCTCTGCCGGGTGGTGGGTCTCTCCCTTAGAGACAGAGTGAGAAGCTCTCTCATCCGGGAGGAACTCAAAGTAAAGCCGCTGCTCCTCCACATTGAGAGGAGCCATGAGGTGGTTCGGGCATCTGCTCAGGATGCCACCCGAACGCCTCTAGGGAGGTGTGGCAGGAGGCCACGTGGAAGACCTAGGACACATTGGAAAGACTATGTCCCCGGCTGGCCTGGGAACGCCTCGGAATACCCCGAGAAGAGCTGGACGAAGAGGCTGGGGAGAGGGAAGTCTGGGATTTTCTGCTCAGGCTGCTGCCCCCGCAACCCGACCTCGGATAAGTGGAAGAAAATGGATGGATTTAGAATGACAGTTATACTGTCAGATTGAGTACAAAAACTAACTAAACCTTACACAATATAATGTTTCTAGTAAAACTCACAAAGATACATATCTCCAGGCATTATTAGCCATTTTGCATGTGTGGTTTGAGTTATGTTTAAATAACTGTCATATTGAGTGTGACAGTATACTGTCATAAAACCCAATTTTTGTATTTGCAACCCTGATTCTAGTAAAACTCACATATATACAATATTACAGGCAGTTTTGGACATAATGCATGTTTGGTTTTGGAGTTATGTTATTATAACTTTCATATATAGTATGACAGCTAAACTGTTATATTGAGTAAAATAACTAACTTGTGTTTGTCATAAAACCCAATTTTTGTATTAGCAAACCATGCAACTGATTCAAATAAAACTCACATGGATTCAATATTACAGGCATTTTCAGACATTTTGCATGTTTGGTTTAGGAATTATGTTGTAATACATTTGTATTGCTTTTTTCACATTATCTCAGGATTTTTAGAACATTACTGTCGTATTGAGTAAAAAAATAATTTTTGTGTTTGCAAGCCTTAAAAAAAGCATATGTTTCCTGTAAAACTCCCAAAGATGCATTATTTCAGGCATTTTTAGCCATTTTTCAGGTGTAGTTTAGGAGTTATGTTTAAATAACTGTCATATTGAGTGTGGCGTTATACTGTCATAGTGAGTTAAAAAAAAACTAACTTGTGTCTTTGCAAACCTTACAAAAGAAAATGTTTCTAGCAACACTCACAAAGATAATTTTTTTCACGCTATTAGACATGTTTCATGTGTATTTAGGAGTTATAATTAAATAACTTTCATATTGAGTGTTAAAGTTATAATGTCATTATGTGTAAAACCTAATTTTTGTATTTGCAAACCTTACAAAAACAATTGATTCTAGTAAAACTTACATATATTCAATATTACAGGCATTTTTAGACAATTTACATGTTTGGTTTAAAAGTTGTGTTTGAATACATTTGTATTGCTTTTTTCGCATTATCTCAGGATTCTAAGATCATTACTTTCATATTGAGTAAAACACTACTTTTTGTTTTTGCAAACCTTACAAACTCACATGAATACATTATTATAAGCAATTTTAGACATGACACATGTTTGGTTTTGGAATTATGTTTATATAACTTTTATATTTAGTATGACTGTTATACTGTCATATTGAATAAAAAAAAAACTAACTTGTGTCTTTGCAAACTTTACAAAATATAATTGTTCTAGTAAAATTAACAAAGATACATGTCTCCAGGCATTATTACCCGTTTTGCATGGGTTGTTTAGGAAATATGTTTAAATACATTTTTATTGCTTTTTTCGCATTATCTCAGGATTCTTAGATCATTACTTTCGTATTGAGTAAAAAACTACTTTTTGTTTTAGCAAACCTTACAAACTCACATAAATACATTATTACAGGCATTTTTAGACATAACACATGTTTGGTTTTGGAGTTATGTTTACATAAATTTTATATTTAATATGTCTGTTATACTGTCATATTTAATTTAAAAAAACTAGCTTGTTTCTTTGCAAACTTTACAAAAGATCATTTTTCTATTAAAACTAACAAAGATACATGTCTCCAGGCATTATTACCCATTTTGCATGGGTTGTTTAGGAATTATGTTTAAAGACATTTTTATTGCTTTTTTCGCATTATCTCAGGATTCTTAGATCATTACTTTCATATTGAGTAAAAAACTACTTTTTGTTTTTGCAAACCTTACAAACTCACATTAATACATTATTATCAGGCATTTTTAGACATGACACATGTTTGGTTTTGGAGTTATGTTTATATAACTTGCATATTTAGTATGACTGTTATACTGTCATATTGAATAAAAAAAACTAGCTTGTGTCTTTGCAAACTTGACAAAATATCATTTTTCTATTAAAACTAACAAAGATACATGTCTCCAGGCATTATTACCCATTTTTCATGGGTGTTTAGGAATTATGTTTGAAGACATTTTTATTGCTTTTTTCGCATTATCTCAGGATTCTTAGATCAATACTTTCATATTAAGTAAAAAACTACTTTTTGTTTTTGCAAACCTTACAAACTCACATAAATACATTATTATAGGCAATTTTAGACATGACACACGTTTGGTTCTGGTGTTATGTTTATATAACTTTCATATTTAGTATGACTGTTATACTGTCTTATTGAATAAAAAAAACTAGCTTGTGTCTTTGCAAACTTTACAAAAGATCATGTTTCTAGTAAAACTAACAAAGATACATGTCTCCAGGCATTATTACCCATTTTGCATGGGTTGTTTAGGAGTTATGTTTAAATACATTTTTATTGCTTTTTTCGCATTATCTCAGGATTCTAAAATCCTTACTTTCATATTGAGGAAAAAACTACTTTTTGTTTTTGCAAACCTTACAAACTCACATAAATACATTATTATAGGCAATTTTAGACATGACACACGTTTGGTTCTGGAGTTATGTTTATATAACTTTCATATTTAGTATGACTGTTATACTGTCTTATTGACTAAAAACAACTAGCTTGTGTCTTTGCAAACTTTACAAAATATACATTTCCTAGTAAAACTAACAAAGATACATGTCTCCAGGCATTATTACCCATTTTGCCTGGGTTGTTTAGGAGTTATGTTTAAATACATTTTTATTGCTTTTTTCGCATTATCTCAGGATTCTAAGTCATTACTTTCATATTGAGTAAAAAACTACTTTTTGTTTTTGCAAACCTTACAAACTCACCTAAATACATTATTACAGACATTTTTAGACATGACACATTTTTGGTTTTGGAGTTATGTTTATATAACTTTTATATTTAGTATGACTGTTATACTGTCATATTGAATTAAAAAAAACTAGCTTGTGTCTTTGCAAACTTTACAAAAGATAATTTTTCTAGTAAAACTAACAAAGATACATGTCTCCAGGAATTATTACCCATTTTGCATGGGTTGTTTAGGAATTATGTTTAAGTACATTGTTATTGCTTTTTTCGCATTATCTCAGGATTCTAAGATCATTACTTTCATATTGAGGAAAAAACTACTTTTTATTTTTGCAAACCTTACAAACTCACATAAATACATTATTACAGACATTTTTAGACATGACACATGTTTGGTTTTGGAGTTATGTTTATATAACTTTCATATTTAGTATGACTGTTATACTGTCATATTGAATAAAAAAAACTAGCTTGTCTCTTTGCAAACTTTACAAAAGATCATTTTTCTATTAAAACTAACAAAGATACATGTCTCCAGGCATTATTACCCATTTTGCATGGGGTGTTTAGGAAATATGTTTAAATACATTTTTATTGCTTTTTTCGCATTATCTCAGTATTCTAAGATCATTACTTTCATATTGAGGAAAAAAAACTACTTTTTGTTTTTGCAAACCTTACAAACTCACATAAATACATTATTACAGACATTTTTAGACATGATACATGTTTGGTTTTGGAGTTATGTTTATATAACTTTTATATTTAGTATGACTGTTATACTGTCATATTGAATAAAAAAAACTAGCTTGTGTCTTTGCAAACTTTACAAAAGATCATTTTTCTAGTAAAACTAACAAAGATACATGTCTCCAGGCATTATTATCCATTTTGCATGGGGTGTTTAGGAAATATGTTTAAATACATTTTTATTGCTTTTTTCGCATTATCTCAGGATTCTAAGATCATTACTTTCATATTGAGGAAAAAACTACTTTTTGTTTTTGCAAACCTTACAAACTCACATAAATACATTATTACAGACATTTTTAGACACGACACATGTTTGGTTTTGGAGTTATGTTTATAAACTTTTATATTTAGTATGACTGTTATACTGTCATATTGAATAAAAAAAACTAGCTTGTGTCTTTGCAAACTTTACAAAATATAATTTTTCTAGTAAAACTAACAAAGATACATGTCTCCAGGCATTATTACCCATTTTGCATGGGTTGTTTAGGAATTATGTTTAAATACATTTTTATTGCTTTTTTCGCATTATCTCAGGATTTTAAGATCTTTACTCTCATATTGAGTAAAAAACTACTTTTTTTTTTTGCAAACCTTACAAACTCACATTAATACATTATTACAGGCATTTTTAGACATGACACATGTTTGGTTTTGGAGTTATGTTTATATAACTTTCATATTTAGGCAAGGCAAGGCAAGGCAACTTTATTTGTATAGCGCTTTTCATACACAAAGCAGACTCAAAGTGCTTCACAGACAACAAAGTGAAATGAAAGAAAATAAAAGCAAAATTAAAATGCAGACAATAAAAATAAGAACAGTGCAGACGTTAAAAGTTAAAAGATTAAAAGATTTAGCTGAAAGCTAAGGTGAACATAAAAGTCTTCAGTCTAGTTTTAAAAGTAGTGAGAGTTGGGGAGAGTCTGACATCTTCAGGAAGTTTATTCCAGCTATTTGTTGCATAGTGACTGAATGATGATCTCCCTTGATTTGAGTTTACTCTTGGAACCGCTAACAGATTGGTCTCAGAAGATCTTAGTGATCTAGAGGGCGTATATAGTGGGAGCATATCAGTGATATACTTGGGCCCTAGACCATGTAGTGATTTATATGTGAGCAGGAGGATTTTGAAATCTATTCTCTGATGTACAGGGAGCCAATGTAAGGATTTAAGAATTGGTGTAATGTGCTCACATTTTTTGGTCTTTGTTAGAACTCTAGCAGCAGCGTTCTGAACAAGCTGTAGCTGCCTGACAGTTTTTTTGGGAAGACCTGCAAGGAGACCATTACAATAGTCTAGCCTACTGGTAATAAAGGCATGTACAAGTTTTTCTAAGTCTTGAGCTGACATGAGCCCTCTAAGTCTTTTTACATTTTTGAGGTGATAGTAGGCCGATTTTGTTACTGATAGTATGACTGTTATACTGTCATATTGAATAAAACAAACTAGCTTTTGTCTTTGATATCTTTACAAAAGATCATTTTTTAAAACTAACAACGTTACATGTCTCCCTAGGCATTATTAGCCATTTTGCATGTGTTGTTTAGGAGTTAGGTTTAAATACATTTTTATTGCTTTTTTCCCATTATCTCAGGGTTCTAAGAACATTACAGTCAAGTAAAAAACTACTTTTTGTGTTTGCAAAATGTAAAACTCAGTAAAACTCCCAATGATTCATTATTTCAGGCATTATTAGCCATTTTTTTGTGTGGTTTATGAGTTATGTTTAAATAACTGTCATATTGAGTGTGATTTTGTCATTGTGAGTAAAACTTAATTTTTGTATTTGCAAACCTTACAAAAACAACCGATTCTAGGAAAACTCACATTGATACAATATTACAGGCATGTTTAGACATATTGCATGTTTGGTTTTGGAGTTATATTTATATAACCTGCTTTCTGAGCCGCCACCTTTGTGGTTTGCGTGTCCCACTGATCCAGGAACTATGTTGTCCGGGGGCTTCTATGGTCTCCCAAGACAAACAGGTCCTAGGTGAGGGATCAGACAAAGAGCAGCTCAAAGACCTTTATTAAAAGTACAATTGAGGACCTAGATTTTTTCTCGCCCGGACGCAGGTCACCGTGGCTCCCCTGTGGAGCCAGGCCCAGAGGTGTGGCACGATGGCGATTGACGGGCCTGTCCCCATGGGGCCCAGCCGTGCTCAGCTCGAAGAGGCAACGTGGATCCCCCCTCCAGGGCTCACCACTCATGGGCTGGGTCATAGAGGGTGCAGTGTGAGCTGGGCGGCAGCCGACGGCAGGGCACTTGGTGGTCCGATTATCGGCTACATAAGCTCGCTCTTGGGACATGGAACGTCACCTCGCTGGGAGGGAAGGAGCCTGAGCTGGTGCTTGAGGTGGAGACGTTCCCGGCTAGATATAGTTGGACTCACAGCAAGGGCTCTGGAACCTGTTCTCTCAGAGGGACTGGACTGAGCTGAACTTTCATTACTTGCAACGCCGGAGTGGAAGAGATTCCACACTGGCGTTGCAACTAATGAGAGGCTGGGGTGGCAATTCTTGTTGCCCCCCGGCTCAAAGCCTGCACGTTGGACTTTAAACCCAATAGACGAGATGGTAGCTTCCTTCAGCCTTCGGGTTGGGTGACGAGTCCTGACTGTTGTTTGTGTTTACACACCAAACAGCAGCTCAGAGTACCAACTCTTTTTGGATTACCTTGAGGGAGTACTGGAGAGTGCTCCCTCGGGTGATTCCCTTGTTCTGCTGGTGGACTTCAACGCTATGTTGGCAACGACAGTGAAACCTGGAGAGTCGTGATTGGGAAAAATGGCCACCCGGATCCGAACCCAAGTGGTGCTTTGTTATTGGACTTTTGTGCTTGTCACGGATTGTCCATAACAAACACAATGTTCAAACATAAGGGTGTCCATATGTGCACTTGGCACAAGGACACCCTCGGCCGCATGATTGACTTTGTAGTTGTGTCATGGGATTTGCGGCCTCATGTTTTGGACACTCGGTGAAGAGAGGGGCAGAGCTTTCTACCAACCACCACCTGGTGGTGAGCTGGCTCCGATGGTAGGGGAGGATGCCGGTCAGACCTGGCAGGCCCAAACGCATTGTAAAGGTCTGCTGGGAACACCTAGCAGAGTCTCCTGAAGAACTTTGAACATGTCCGGAAGAACTTTGAACATGTCACGAGGGAGGTGCTGGACATTGAGTCTGAGTGGACCATGTTCCGTTCCTCTCTTGTTGAGCCAGCTGATTGAAGCTGTGGCCGCAAGGTGTTTGGTGCCTGTCGTGGCGGTAATCCACCAGCAGTGAGGGATGCTGTCAAGCTGAAGAAAGAGCCACCGGGTCCTTTTGGCTCATGGGACTCCAGAGGCAGTGGGCATACCGACAGGCCAAGCGAGACCTCCTCAGTCCCACCAACACGTCTTCCTATGAGGAAACAGTGCCTGGGAAGTCTGTGGTGGGCTCTCCTATTTCTGGGGCTGAGGTAGCCAAGGTAGTTAAAAAGCTCCTCGGTGGCAAGGCCCCGGGGGTATGAGCTCCATCTGGAGTTCCTTAAGGCTCTGGATGCTGTGGGGCAGTCTTGGTTGACAAGACTCTGCAACATTGCGTCTACATCGGGGGCGGTACCTCTGGATTGGCAGACCGGGGTGGTGGTTCCTCTCTTTAAGAAGGGGAACCGGAGGGTGTGTTCCAACTATCGTAGATCACACTCCTCAGCCTTCCCGGTAAGGTCTATTCATGTGTAATGGAGAGGAGGAACCTCGGATCCAGGACGAACAGTGTGGTTTCCATCTTGTCGTGGAACGGTAGACCAGCTCTATACTCTCGGCAGGGTCCTTCAGTGTGCATGGGAGTTTGCCCAACCAGTCTACATAAGTTTTGTGGACTTGGAGAAGACATTCGACCTTGGCCCCCGGTAAATCCTGTGGGGAGTGCTCAGAGAGTATGGAGTATCGGCATGTCTGATTGTGGCGGGTGTCTCCCTGTATGATCAGTGTCAGAGCTTGGTCCGCATTGCCGGCAGTATGTCGGACCCCTTTCCAGTGAGGGTTGGACTCCGCCAAGGCTGCCCTTTGTCACCGATTCTGTTCATAACTTTAATGGACAGAATATCTAGGCGCAGTCATGGCTTTGAGGATCCCCTAAACGCCATGACTGCGCCTGGTTTGGTGGCTGCAGGATTAGGTCCCTGCTTTTTGCAAATGATGTGGTCCTGATGGCTTCAACTGGCCAAGATCTTCAGCTTTCATTGGATCGGTTCGCAGTGAAGCGACTGGGATGAGAATCAGCACCTCCAAGTCCGAGTCCATGGTTCTCGCCCGGGAAAGGGTGGAGTGCCATCTCGAGGTTGGGAAAGAGATCTTGCCCCAAGTGAAGGCGTTCAAGTACCTAGGAGTCTTGTTCACGAGTGAGGATAGAGTGGATTGTGAGATCTACAGGCGGATCGGTGCGGCGTCTTCAGTAATGAGGACGCTATATCGATCCGTTGTGGTGAAGAAGGAGCTGAGCCAGAAGGAAAAGCTTTCAATTTACCGGTCGATCAACGTTCCCATCCTCACCTATGGTCATGAGCTTTGGGTTATGACCGAAAGGACAAGGTCACGGGTACAAGCGGCCGAAATGAGTTTCCTCCGCCGGGTGGTGGGTCTCTCCCTTAGAGATAGGGTGAGAAGCTCTGTCATCTGGGAGGAACTCAGTGTAAAGCCGCTGCTCCTCCACATTGAGAGGAGCCAGATGAGGTGGTTCGGGCATCTGCTCAGGATGCCTCCCGAACGCCTCCCTAGGTCCGAACGGCAGGAGGCCATGGGGAAGACCTAGGATACATTGGAAAGACTATGGCCTGGGAACGCCTCGGGATCCCCCGAGAAGAGCTGGACGAAGTGGCTGGGGAGAGGGAAGTCTGGGCTCTCTGCTTAGGCTGCTGCCCCCGCAACCCGACCTCGGATAAGCGGAAGAAAATGGATGGATTTAGTATGACAGTTATACTGTCATATTGAGTGTGACAGTATACTGTCTTAAAACCCAATTTTTGTATTTGCAAACCTGATTCTAGTAAAACTCACATCTATACAATATTACAGGCAATTTTGGACATAATGCACGTTTGGTTTTGGAGTTATGTTCATATAACTTTAATATATAGTATGACATCTATACTGTTATAATGAGTAAAAAAACTAACTTGTGTCTGTCATAAAACTCAATTTTTGTATTTGCAAACCTTACAAAAACAAATGATTCTAGTAAAACTCACATGGATTCAATATTACAGGCATTTTTAGACATTTTGCATGTTTGGTTTAGGAATCATGTTGGAATACATTTGTATTACTTTTTTCACATTATCTCAGCATTTTAAGAACTTACTGTCATATTGAGTAGAAAAAACTTTTTGTGTTTGCAAGCCTTAAAAAAACAACCGATTCTAGTAAAACTCACATTGATACAATATTACATTTATTTATTACATATTATTTGGAGTTATGTTTATATAACCTGCTTTCTGAGCCGCCACCTTTGTGGTTTGCGTGTCCCACTGATCCTAGGAGCTATGTTGTCCGGGGGCTTCTATGCCCCCTGGTAGGGTCCCCCAAGACAAACAGGTCCTAGGTGAGGAATCAGACAAAGAGCAGCTCAAAGACCTTTATGAAAAGTACAAATCAAGGACCTAGATATTTTCTCGCCCGGACGCGGGTCACCGTGGCTCCCCTGTGGAGCCAGGCCCAGAGGTGGGGCACGATGGCGAGCGACTGGTGCCCATGGGGCCCAGCTCGAAGAGGCAACGTGGGTCCCCCCTGCAATAGGCTCACCACTCATGGGCTGGGTCATAGAGGTCGGGTGCAGTGTTAGCTGGGCAGAAGCCGAAGGCAGGGCACTTGGCGGTCCGATTATCGGCTACATAAGCTCGCTCTTGGGACGTGGAACGTCACCTCGCGAGGTGGAGAAGTTCCCGGCTAGATAAAGCTGGACTCACTTCGACGCACAGCAAGGGCTCTGGAACCTGTTCTCTCAAGAGGGGTTGGACTCTCTTCCACTCTGGCGTTGCAAGTAATGAGAGGCTGGGTTGGCAATTCTTGTTGCCCCCCGGCTCAAAGCCTGCACGTTGGACTTAACCCAGAAGACGAGATGGTAGCTTCCCTCCGCTTTCGGGTTGGGTGACGGGTCCTGACTGTTGTTGGTGTTTACGCACCAAACAGCAGCTCAGAGTACCCACTCTTTTTGGATTCCCTTGAGAGTGCTCCCTCGGGTGATTCCCTTGTTCTGCTGGGGGTCTTCAACGCTCATGTTGGCAACGACTTTGAAACCTGGAGAGTCGTGATTGGGAAAAATGGCCACCCGGATCTGAACCCAAGTGGTGCTTTGTTATTGGACTTTTGTGCTCGTCCATAACAAACACAATGTTCAAACATAAGGGTGTCCATATGTGCACTTGGCACCAGGACACCCTCGGCCGCAGTTCCATTATTGACTTTGTAGTTGTGTCATGGGATTTGCGGCCTCATGTATTGGACACTCGGGTGAAGAGAGGGGCGAGCTTTCTACCGATCACCACCTGGTGAGCTGGCTCCGATGGTGGGGTAGGATCCCGGACAGACCTGGCAGGCCCAAAAGCATTGTGAGAGTCTTTTGGGAATGCCTAGCAGAGTCTCCTGTCAGAGAGAGTTTCTTTTTCCACCTCCGGAGGAACTTTGAACATGTCACAAAGGAGGTGCTGGACATTGAGTCTGAATGGATCATGTTCCGTGCCTCTCTTGTCAAGCCAGCTGATTGGAGCTGTGGCCGCAAGGTGTTTGGTGCCTGTCGTGGCGGTAATCCTAGAACCCGCTGGTGGCCACCAGCAGTGCGGGATGCCGTCAAGCTGAAGAAAGAGCTTATCTGGTCCTTTTGGCTCATGGGACTCCAGAGGCAGCGGGCATACCGACAGGCCAAGCAGTGCCTGGGGAATCTGTGGTGGGCTCTCCTATTTCTGGGGCTGAGGTTGCCAAGGTAGTTAAAAAGCTTCTCGGTGGCAAGGCCCCGGGGGTGGATGAGCTCCGTCCGGAGTTCCTTAAGGCTCTGGATGCTGTGGGGCTGTTTTAGTTGACAAGACTCTGCAACATCGCGTGGACATCAGGGGCGGTACCTCTGGATTGGCAGACCAGGGTGGTGGTTCCTCTCTTTAAGAAGGGGAACCGGAGGGTGTGTTCCAACTATCGTAGATCACACTCCTCAGCCTTCCCGGTAAGGTCTATTCATGTGTACTGGAGAGGAGGAACCTCGGATCCAGGACAAACAGTGTGGTTTTCGTCCTGGTCGTGGAACGGTAGACCAGATCTATACTCTCGGCAGGGTCCTTGAGTGTGCATGGGAGTTTGTCCAACCAGTCTACATGTGCGTTGTGGACTTGGAGAAGACATTCGACCGTGGCCACCCCGGGAAGTCCTGTGGGGAGTGCTCAGAGAGTATGGGGTATCGGCATGTCTGATTGTGGCGGGTCGCTCCCTGTATGATCAGTGTCAGAGCTTGGTCCGCATTGCCAGCAGTAAGTCGGACCCCTTTCCAGTGAGGGTTGGACCGGAGTCCAACCCTCGTGTTGGCTGCCCTTTGTCACCAAATGTGTTCATACATTTTATGGACAGAATTTGTAGGCGCAGTCATGGCGTTGAGGGGATCCGGTTTGGTGGCTGCAGGATTAGGTCTCTCCTTTTTGCAGATGATGTGGTCCTTATGGCTTTAACTGGCCAGGATCTTCAGCTCTCATTGGATTGGTTCGCAGCCGAGTGTGAAGCGACTGGGATGAGAATCAGCACCTCCAAGTCCAAGGTTCTCGCCCGGGAAAGGGTGGAGTGGCATCTCGAGGTTGGGAAAGAGATCTTGCCCCAAGTGAAGGCGTTCAAGTACCTAGGAGTCTTGTTCACGAGTGAGGATAGAGTGGATTGTGAGATCTACAGGCGGATCGGTGCGGCGTCTTCAGTAATGAGGACGCTATATCGATCCGTTGTGGTGAAGAAGGAGCTGAGCCAGAAGGAAAAGCTTTCAATTTACCGGTCGATCAACGTTCCCATCCTCACCTATGGTCATGAGCTTTGGGTTATGACCGAAAGGACAAGGTCACGGGTACAAGCGGCCGAAATGAGTTTCCTCCGCCGGGTGGTGGGTCTCTCCCTTAGAGATAGGGTGAGAAGCTCTGTCATCTGGGAGGAACTCAGTGTAAAGCCGCTGCTCCTCCACATTGAGAGGAGCCAGATGAGGTGGTTCGGGCATCTGCTCAGGATGCCTCCCGAACGCCTCCCTAGGTCCGAACGGCAGGAGGCCATGGGGAAGACCTAGGATACATTGGAAAGACTATGGCCTGGGAACGCCTCGGGATCCCCCGAGAAGAGCTGGACGAAGTGGCTGGGGAGAGGGAAGACTGGGCTCTCTGCTTAGGCTGCTGCCCCCGCAACCCGACCTCGGATAAGCGGAAGAAAATGGATGGATTTAGTATGACAGTTATACTGTCATATTGAGTGTGACAGTATACTGTCTTAAAACCCAATTTTTGTATTTGCAAACCTGATTCTAGTAAAACTCACATCTATACAATATTACAGGCAATTTTGGACATAATGCACGTTTGGTTTTGGAGTTATGTTCATATAACTTTAATATATAGTATGACATCTATACTGTTATAATGAGTAAAAAAACTAACTTGTGTCTGTCATAAAACTCAATTTTTGTATTTGCAAACCTTACAAAAACAAATGATTCTAGTAAAACTCACATGGATTCAATATTACAGGCATTTTTAGACATTTTGCATGTTTGGTTTAGGAATCATGTTGGAATACATTTGTATTACTTTTTTCACATTATCTCAGCATTTTAAGAACTTACTGTCATATTGAGTAGAAAAAACTTTTTGTGTTTGCAAGCCTTAAAAAAACAACCGATTCTAGTAAAACTCACATTGATACAATATTGCATTTATTTATTACATATTATTTGGAGTTATGTTTATATAACCTGCTTTCTGAGCCGCCACCTTTGTGGTTTGCGTGTCCCACTGATCCTAGGAGCTATGTTGTCCGGGGGCTTCTATGCCCCCTGGTAGGGTCCCCCAAGACAAACAGGTCCTAGGTGAGGAATCAGACAAAGAGCAGCTCAAAGACCTTTATGAAAAGTACAAATCGAGGACCTAGATATTTTCTCGCCCGGACGCGGGTCACCGTGGCTCCCCTGTGGAGCCAGGCCCAGAGGTGGGGCACGATGGCGAGCGACTGGTGCCCATGGGGCCCAGCTCGAAGAGGCAACGTGGGTCCCCCCTGCAATAGGCTCACCACTCATGGGCTGGGTCATAGAGGTCGGGTGCAGTGTTAGCTGGGCGGAAGCCGAAGGCAGGGCACTTGGCGGTCCGATTATCGGCTACATAAGCTCGCTCTTGGGACGTGGAACGTCACCTCGCGAGGTGGAGAAGTTCCCGGCTAGATAAAGCTGGACTCACTTCGACGCACAGCAAGGGCTCTGGAACCTGTTCTCTCAAGAGGGGTTGGACTCTCTTCCACTCTGGCGTTGCAAGTAATGAGAGGCTGGGTTGGCAATTCTTGTTGCCCCCCGGCTCAAAGCCTGCACGTTGGACTTAACCCAGAAGACGAGATGGTAGCTTCCCTCCGCTTTCGGGTTGGGTGACGGGTCCTGACTGTTGTTGGTGTTTACGCACCAAACAGCAGCTCAGAGTACCCACTCTTTTTGGATTCCCTTGAGAGTGCTCCCTCGGGTGATTCCCTTGTTCTGCTGGGGGTCTTCAACGCTCATGTTGGCAACGACTTTGAAACCTGGAGAGTCGTGATTGGGAAAAATGGCCACCCGGATCTGAACCCAAGTGGTGCTTTGTTATTGGACTTTTGTGCTCGTCCATAACAAACACAATGTTCAAACATAAGGGTGTCCATATGTGCACTTGGCACCAGGACACCCTCGGCCGCAGTTCCATTATTGACTTTGTAGTTGTGTCATGGGATTTGCGGCCTCATGTATTGGACACTCGGGTGAAGAGAGGGGCGAGCTTTCTACCGATCACCACCTGGTGAGCTGGCTCCGATGGTGGGGTAGGATCCCGGACAGACCTGGCAGGCCCAAAAGCATTGTGAGAGTCTTTTGGGAATGCCTAGCAGAGTCTCCTGTCAGAGAGAGTTTCTTTTTCCACCTCCGGAGGAACTTTGAACATGTCACAAAGGAGGTGCTGGACATTGAGTCTGAATGGATCATGTTCCGTGCCTCTCTTGTCAAGCCAGCTGATTGGAGCTGTGGCCGCAAGGTGTTTGGTGCCTGTCGTGGCGGTAATCCTAGAACCCGCTGGTGGCCACCAGCAGTGCGGGATGCCGTCAAGCTGAAGAAAGAGCTTATCTGGTCCTTTTGGCTCATGGGACTCCAGAGGCAGCGGGCATACCGACAGGCCAAGCAGTGCCTGGGGAATCTGTGGTGGGCTCTCCTATTTCTGGGGCTGAGGTTGCCAAGGTAGTTAAAAAGCTCCTCGGTGGCAAGGCCCCGGGGGTGGATGAGCTCCGTCCGGAGTTCCTTAAGGCTCTGGATGCTGTGGGGCTGTTTTAGTTGACAAGACTCTGCAACATCGCGTGGACATCAGGGGCGGTACCTCTGGATTGGCAGACCAGGGTGGTGGTTCCTCTCTTTAAGAAGGGGAACCGGAGGGTGTGTTCCAACTATCGTAGATCACACTCCTCAGCCTTCCCGGTAAGGTCTATTCATGTGTACTGGAGAGGAGGAACCTCGGATCCAGGACAAACAGTGTGGTTTTCGTCCTGGTCGTGGAACGGTAGACCAGATCTATACTCTCGGCAGGGTCCTTGAGTGTGCATGGGAGTTTGTCCAACCAGTCTACATGTGCGTTGTGGACTTGGAGAAGACATTCGACCGTGGCCACCCCGGGAAGTCCTGTGGGGAGTGCTCAGAGAGTATGGGGTATCGGCATGTCTGATTGTGGCGGGTCGCTCCCTGTATGATCAGTGTCAGAGCTTGGTCCGCATTGCCAGCAGTAAGTCGGACCCCTTTCCAGTGAGGGTTGGACCGGAGTCCAACCCTCGTGTTGGCTGCCCTTTGTCACCAAATGTGTTCATACATTTTATGGACAGAATTTGTAGGCGCAGTCATGGCGTTGAGGGGATCCGGTTTGGTGGCTGCAGGATTAGGTCTCTCCTTTTTGCAGATGATGTGGTCCTTATGGCTTTAACTGGCCAGGATCTTCAGCTCTCATTGGATTGGTTCGCAGCCGAGTGTGAAGCGACTGGGATGAGAATCAGCACCTCCAAGTCCAAGGTTCTCGCCCGGGAAAGGGTGGAGTGGCATCTCGAGGTTGGGCAGGAGATCTTGCCCCAAGTGGATGAGTTCAAGTACCTGGAGTCTTGTTCATGAGTGAGGGAAGAGTGGATCGTGAGATGCACAGGCTGATCGGTGCGGCGTCTTCAGTAATGAGGACGCTATATCGATTCGTTGTGGTAAGAAGGAGCTGCGCCAGAAGGAAAAGCTCTCAATTTACCGGTCAATCTACGTTCCCATCCTCACCTATGGTCATGAGCTTTGGGTTATGACCGAAAGGACAAGATCACGGGTACAAGTGGCCGAAATGAGTTTTCTCCGCTGGGTGGCGGGTCTTTCCCTTACTGTAAGAATTTTCACCGTTTAATTACAGTAACCTACTGGCAGCTAATGGTTCCAGTATAAAACTGTTTTTCTACAGCACACATACTGTGATTTATCACTACAGTTTATTACTTTAAAAAGTATCACAGTACTGTGCTGTATCAAATATACGCTTCACAGCATAATACTGTCATCTGTTTAGCGGCATTACACTGTTATTTTAGTGTATCTACTGTAATATCCATTAACAGTTAATTACAGTAAAATAATTGTAAGCACTATAGACTGAGCTTTACAGTATAATGCCACTAGAAGTTAATGAGTTGAACTTTTAATTTTTCAAAATCAAAACCCCTGCAATTTGCTGGCATAAAAATGACTGGAGAAATGGCCTTGCAAGATTATGTTTTTATTAACCAATTATTTTAAAGTGCATCAAATACATTCAATGTACATTTAGTGCATTCTTCTTATTTTCAGTAAAGCATTTTAACATTTATAACATGTCCACTTAATTTCTAACTGGAGACAAAACACTGAACACGAGTCCAGTGTTTAGTTGTCGGCTACA
This sequence comes from Entelurus aequoreus, assembly GCF_033978785.1. Classification (NCBI taxonomy): domain Eukaryota; kingdom Metazoa; phylum Chordata; class Actinopteri; order Syngnathiformes; family Syngnathidae; genus Entelurus; species Entelurus aequoreus. The sequence goes on from NC_084739.1 coordinate 53,273,158, forward strand.
TAAAGCCCCACTCAAAGTCTGTGAGATGTTTTATAAGGGTGGCTACGTGAGGATTTACAGTTGCTGCCTTTTTCTGGACCAGCTTCCCGGTCTTCTTGGACACCACCTTTCCCTGGCTAGCCTTTGTTCCCCTCTCAGGGTTAACGCCAATGAATCGCCTAAAAAAGAGAGAAAGCATATTAGATATTCTGTTGTGAGTGAAGATTACTTGCAGTCGATACAGAACCCCCCTCACATTGTTATTTAGGAATATGCACTGCACAAATATTAATATCAATTTTAGGATATATGTGAGCCTATACCATAACCACAGCTGTAGATGAGTGAATGCTCTAAAACCCATTAAGACAAATTCAGAGAGGAAGACAATGCTAAAGCCTCCCCAATCCCTCTCTCTATTTATGTTTTCTCTCCATCTACGGGACCGTGTATTTACGCTGATGTTTCCTGCTTTCACCCATTTAACATATCGTTACCTGCTCATTACCTATCTTCTCTGCATCCTGGGGTCACACTGGTGCTTCTTGCCTTTACCCATTCAACATATCTTTACCTGCACATTACCTACCTTCTCTGCATAGTGTGGTCACGCTGGTGCTTTCTACCTTTACCCATTCAACATATCTTTACCTGCACATTACCTACCTTCTCTGTATCCTGGAGTCAAGCTGGTGTTTCCTGCCTTTACTCATTCAACATATCTTTACCTGCACATTACCTACCTTCTCTGTATCCTGGCGTCTAGCTGGTGTTTCCTGCCTTCACCCATTCAACATATCTTTACCTGCACATTACCTACCTTCCCTGCATCCTTGGGTCACACTGGTGCTTCTTTCTTTCACCATACAACATATCTTCACCTGCACATACCTACCTTGTCTGCATGGCCTCGACCACACCTGCGCTTCCTTCTTTCACCCATTCAACATACCTTCACCAGCACATTACCTACCTTCCCTGCATAGTGGGGTCACACTGGTGCTTCCTGCCTTTACCCATTCAACATATCTTCACCCGCACATTACCTACTTGCTCTGCATTCTCGGGTCAAGCTGGTGCTTCCTGCCATCATCCAGTCAACATATATTTACCTGCAAATTACCTACTTTTTCTGCATCTTGGGGTCAAACAGGTGCTTCCTTCTTTGACCCAGTCAACATATCTTTACCTGCACATTACCTACCTTCTCTGTATCCTAGAGTCAAACTGGTCCGTCGGTCCCTAATAAGAAGTTCCACAAAGGAACAGAAGAGTCATTGATTTAAGGCACCAAATTGGGGAAATGACAAGTCAAATTCCTGAACAGAGGTGAGAAATATAAAATAAAATATCCTAACAGTATTTTAACAGTATCAAGAGGATTTACCTTTGAACAAATTCCAATGTCCGAGGACCTTCCTCTTGGTATTCCAAGTTGAACACATAGTAGGTGGCAAGAAGGGCAGCAAGCCCTGAGATAAGCTAGGTTGGACGCCTTTGCAGATGACATCACCTTCCATGCTGATCATCCAACGTTTTATTGTGACTTTGTCACCAGCAACTGGTACAGTCAAGAAATGCAGTTTATGTTCCTAAACAGTATCCAATATGGGTAGCATTTTAAAAGTATTTGGACTGGCCACCTCACTCGCTCTTTCTTTCCTCTGTTTACATCTAGTCTCCTAAGGCAGTGGTTCTCAAATGGGGGTACGCGTACTCCTGGGGGTACTTGAAGATATGCCAAGGGGTATGTGAGATTTTTTTTTAATATTCTAAAAATAGCAACAATTCAAAAATCCTTTATAAATATATTTATTGAATAATACTTCGACAAAATATGAATGTAAGTTCATAAACTGAACAACTAATCAAGTAGGCTATTCCATTCATTACCATAAAGCCAGAGTTTCCCCCATGCCATGATGGTTTGACCCTACCTGGCGGTGCCACACGGCACCAACTGTCAATCAACTATCCATGTAGAAAACAATGGAGGCTTGGTTAAAGCGTAGTGGACATGTTCCATAAATATTGATGTTAAAGATTTCTTTTTTTGTGAAGAAATGTTGAGAATGAAGTTCATGAATCCAGATGGATCTCTATTACAATCCCCAAAGAGGGCACTTTAAGTTGATTACTTCTATGTGTAAAAATCTTTATTTATAATTGAATCACTTGGTTATTTTTCAACAAGTTTTTAGTTATTTTTATATCTTTTTTTCCAAATAGTTCAAGAAAGACCACAACAAATGAGCAATATTTTGCACTGTTATACAATTTAATAAATCAGAAACTGATGACATAGTGCTGTATTTTACTTCTTTATCTCTTTTTTTCAACCAAAAATGCTTTGCTCTGATTAGGGGGTACTTGAAGTTAAAAATGTTCACAGGGGTACATCACTGAAAAAAGGTTGAGAACCACTGTCCTAAGGCAGTGGTTCTCAACCTTTTTTCAGTGCTATGAACATTTTTTTAATGCAAGTAGACCTCCATGTCTTCATAACAGGAATATCCTGAATTCTCAAGTTGCATATCACAATAGTCATCATCAGTGTTAATAACACAAGAGCTGCTTGGATTTGCTGTTGATCAAGTCAAACTTCGTTCAGTGTAGCCGTAGTGCTTCCTTGACACGTGCGATGTGAAAGTAGACTTAACTGTAAATCTTTTTTCACATTGACTGAAGGGGCACGTAACTGTCCTACCTTCGGTAATATGACTTTTCAAATGCAGGAGAAAGGCCCGTATATCATCGCACTTCGCGCTACATGAGACAATATTACAAGGTAAACCTTCTGCGCTATACATATCAGTCCTACTCTTGCCATATTTATGACGACGGCTGTGAGTTTTGAAGGCTGAGAAGTTGGAAAAAACTCTTGTGCATTTAGGGAAAGCACACTTAAACGATGCATTAGGCATACAACTATGACTTCGCATGTGTCTAACATACGCAAATACATTGCTGCAAGTCGTAGCACATATGTTGCAAGTTATCATCTTTTATGATGACTATGACAAAAAAGAAGAAAACTTAGCTAGCTAGCATGCGGCGGTACATGCGCGTGGTCAACGATAGTGTCTGTGATGCTGACTGTGACGCTATGTCATTTCGGACTTTATAAATATATATATAAAGTAATTCAAACAGAAAATGACACATCAAGGTACAAGTGACTCTTACCTTGTTATCAAAAACACACGATGCAGTAGGATGGATTTAGCAGGGTCGGCCAGGTGAAATGAAGCTCGGTTGGACGAATTGTGGGCGGACCCAAGAAACCAGTCTGAAAAATACTGAATTACACTGTAGGTTTTACAGTAACTACTGCTGGTCGATATTTTTTGAAAAATGCAACAAAATTTACAGTACTTAACTGCATTTAAGAAGAACATGATAGGTTGATTGGCAACACTAAATTGGCCCTAGTGTGTGAATGTTAGTGTGAATGTTGTCTGTCTATCTGTGTTGGCCCTGCGATGAGGTGGCGACTTGTCCAGGGTGTACCCCGCCTTCCGCCTGATTGTAGCTGAGATAGGCTCCAGCGCCCCCCGCAACCCCGAAGGGAATAAGCGGTAGAAAATGGATGGATGGATGGAGTATATAACTGTAATTTTATTTTTTATTTTTACAGTAATTTTTTACAGTGAAGGTCATGGGTGTCAAATTTGGCCCAACGTGTAATTTGACTTGGCCCTTGAGGCAATATCAAATTAACACTAAAGCTGGACCGCCGATTATACATTGCGGCAGTGCCGCTGTAACACTGCATTCACCGCAACTTCTAATACTTGCCTACCCTCCCAGGAGTGAATCCAGCACTCCCGAATTTTTTTTTCTTTTTTTCAGCTAGTCAAACGAGTGCCGGTCCAGTTTCATGCCAGTGCAGCTTCTGCACCCACACACAATTGAATGCAACGCATACTTCATCAACAGCGATACAGGTTACACTGACGGTAGCCAAATAAAAAACTTTAACACTTTTAGAAATATACGCCACACTGTGAATCCACACCAAACAAGAATGACAAACACATTTCGGGAGAACATCCGCACCGTAACACAACATAAACACAACAGAACAAATACCCGGAACCCTTTGTAGCACTAAATCTTCCGGGACGCTACAAGGTGTGTGTGTGTGTGGGGGGGGTTTGGTGGTAGCGGGGGTGTATTTTGTAGCGTCCCGAAAGAGTTAGTGCTGCAAAAGATTCTGGGTATTTGTTGTTTTGTGTTTATGTTATGTTACGGTGCGGATGTTCTCCTGAAAAGTGTTTTTTATTTTTGTTTGGTGTGGGTTGACAGTGTGGCGTATATTTCTAACAGTGTTAAAGTTTTTTATACTGGCACTCTCAGTGTAACCTGTATCGCTGTTGATGAAGTATGCGTTGCATTCATTTGTGTATGCGTGCTGAAGCTGCACATTTCTTGTGACTGGGTGTGAATTATGTTAGAATTGGGTGTACGAGATATGACTGTTGAACACCTTCGTTCGATAATGAAAGTTGCCTCAGCTCAAAGCCTGAGCCCCGACGTTAAAGAACTAGCATCTAAAAAAAGATGCCAGGTATCTGGCTTGGGCACATCAAATTAGATCAGTGTGTTGCAAACTGAGCAGTTTAAAGTCCTGAATGGTTGTTTTATTCATTGTTATTTTATTTTCAAATTTATTAGCCTGTGGAAAAAGTTAATGTTGATATTTACCTCAGAAGGCTGCAAATAGAAAAGAGGCATTCAATTTTTATTTAAATTGTATTTGATATGCAATTGATATTTTTTAATTATTATTATTATTATTTGAAACTCCATTTTGCATGTCACTATAAAGTTATATAAGCCTTGCTTGTTCAATATTCAATGCAAAACTTGTTTGGGTCCCTATTAAAAGGTTAATTTGTTCAACCTTGGCCTTTGTTCAGTTTTAAACTTTGGCCCACTCTGTATTTGAGTTTGACACCCCTGGTGAAGGTGAAGCTCTGTCATCCTGGAGGCCACGGGGAAGACCCAGGACACATTGGGAACACTATGTCTCCCGGCTGGCCTGGGAACGCCTCGGGATCCCCTGAGAAAAGGTCCTAGGTGAGGGATCAGACAAAGAGCAGCTCAAAGACCTTTATGAAAAGTACAAATCGAGGACCTAGATTTTTTCTCGCCCAGGCGCAGGTCACCGTGGCTCCCCTGTGGAGCCAGGCGCAGAGGTGGGGCACGATGGCGAGCGACTGGTGGCCGGGCCTGTCTCCATGGGGCCCTGCCGGGCTCAGCTCGAAGAGGCAACGTGGGTCAACCCTCCAATGGGCTCACCACTCATGGGCCCATTGAGGTCATAGAGGTCGGATGCAGTGTGAACTGGGCGGCAGCCGAAGGCAGGGCACTTGGCGGTCCGATTATCGGCTACATAAGCTCGCTCTTGGGACGTGGAACGTCACCTCGCTGGGAGGGAAAGAGCCTGAGCTGGTGCGCCAGGTGAAGAAGTTCCGGCTAGATATAGTTGGACTCACTTCGACACACAGCAAGGGCTCTGGAACCTGTTCTCTCAAGAGGGGCTGGACTCTCTTCCACTCTGGCGTTGCAAGCAATGAGAGGCTGGGGTGGCAATTGTTGTTGCTCAAAGCCTGCACGTTGGACTTTAACCCAGTAGACGAGATGGTAGCTTCCCTCCGCCTTCGGGTTGGGTGACGGGTCCTGACTGTTGTTTGTGTTTACGCACCAAACAGCAGCTCAGAGTACCCACTCTTTTTGGATTCCCTTGAGGGAGTACTGGAGAGTGCTCCCTCGGGTGATTCCCTTGTTCTGTTGGGGGACTTCAATGCTCATGTTGGCAAGGACAGTGAAACCTGGAGAGTTGTGATTGGGAAAAATGGCCACCCGGATCTGAACCCAAGTGGTGCTTTGTTATTGGACTTTTGTGCTCGTCACGGATTGTCCATAACAAACACAATGTTCAAAATAAGGAAGAACTTTGAACATGTCACGAGGGAGGTGCTGGACATTGAGTCTGAGTGGACCATGTTCCGTGCCTCTCTTGTCGAGTCTGCTGATTGGAGCTGTGGCCGCAAGGTGTTTGGTGCCTGTCGTGGCGGTAATCCTAGAATTCGCTGGTGGCCACCAGCAGTGAGGGATGCCGTCAAGCTGAAGAAAGAGCCTATCGGGTCCTTTTGTCTCATGGGACTCCAGAGGCAGCGGGCATACCGACAGGCCAAGCAGTGCCTGGGGAATCTGTGGTGGACTCTCCTATTTCTGGGGCTTAGGTTGCCTAGGTAGTTAAAAAGCTCCTCTGTGGCAAGGCCCCGGTGGTGGATGAGTTCCTTAAGGCTCTGGATACTGTGGGGCTGTCTTGGTTGACAAGACTCTGCAACATCACGTGAACATTGGGGGCGGTACCTCTGGATTGTCAGACCGGGGTGGTGGTTCCTCTCTTTAAGAAGGGGAACCGGAGGGTGTGTTCCAACTATCGTGAAACACACTCCTCAGCCTTCCCGGTAAGGTCTATTCATGTGTACTGGAGAGGAGGAAACTCGGATCCAGGACGAACAGTGTGGTTTTCGTCCTGGTCGTGGAACGGTAGACCAGGTCTATACTCTCGGCAGGGTCCTTGAGTGTGAAGCGACTGGGATGAGAATCAGCACCTCCAAGTCCAAGTCCACGCAGGAAAGGGTCGAGTGCCATCTCCAGGTTGGGGAGGATATCTTGCCCCAAGTGGAGGAGTTCAAGTACCTAGGAGTCTTGTTCACGAGTGAGGATAGAGTGGATCGAGAGATCCACAGGCGGATTGGTGCGGCGTCTTCAGTATTGAGGACGCTATATCGATCCGTTGTGGTGAAGAAGGAGCTGAGCCAGAAGGAAAAGCTCTCAATTTACCGTCGATCTACGTTCCCAGCTTTGGGTTATGACCGAAAGGACAAGCGGCCGAAATGTGTTTCCTCTGCCGGGTGGTGGGTCTCTCCCTTAGAGACAGAGTGAGAAGCTCTGTCATCCGGGAGGAACTCAAAGTAAAGCCGCTGCTCCTCCACATTGAGAGGAGCCATGAGGTGGTTCGGGCATCTGCTCAGGATGCCACCCGAACGCCTCTAGGGAGGTGTGGCAGGAGGCCACGGGGAAGACCTAGGACACATTGGAAAGACTATGTCCCCGGCTGGCCTGGGAACGCCTCGGAATACCCCGAGAAGAGCTGGACGAAGTGGCTGGGGAGAGGGAAGTCTGGGATTTTCTGCTCAGGCTGCTGCCCCCGCAACCCGACCTCGGATAAGCGGAAGACAATGGATGGATTTAGAATGACAGTTATACTGTCAGATTGAGTACAAAAACTAACTAAACCTTACACAATATAATGTTTCTAGTAAAACTCACAAAGATACATATCTCCAGGCATTATTAGCCATTTTGCATGTGTGGTTTAGGAGTTATGTTTAAATAAATAACTGTCAGCTTGAGTGTGACAGTAAACTGTCATAGTGAGTAAAACCCTTATTTTGTATTTGCAAACCTTACAAAAACAACTAAATCTAGTTAAACTCACACAGATGCAATATTACAGACATTTTTTGACATAATGCATGTTTGGTTTTAGAGTAATGTTTATATAACTTTCATATTTTGTATGACAGTTATACTGTCATATTGAATAAAAAAAACAACTAACTTGTGTCTTTGCAAAACTTACAAAATACCATTTTTCTAGTAAAACTAACTAAGATACATGCTCCAGGCATTATTAGCCATTTTGCATGTGTTGTTTGAGTTATGTTTAAATAACTGTCATATTGAGTGTGACAGTATACTGTCATAAAACCCAATTTTTGTATTTGCAAACCTGATTCTAGTAAAACTCACATATATACAATATTACAGGCAGTTTTGGACATAATGCATGTTTGGTTTTGGAGTTATGTTTATATAACTTTCATATATAGTATGACAGCTAAACTGTTATATTGAGTAAAATAACTAACTTGTGTTTGTCATAAAACCCAATTTTTGTATTAGCAAACCATACAACTGATTCAAATAAAACTCACATGGATTCAATATTACAGGCATTTTCAGACATGTTGCATGTTTGGTTTAGGAATTATGTTGTAATACATTTGTATTGCTTTTTTCACATTATCTCAGGATTTTTAGAACATTACTGTCATATTGAGTAAAAAAATAATTTTTGTGTTTGCAAGCCTTAAAAAAAGCATATGTTTCCAGTAAAACTCCCAAAGATGCATTATTTCAGGCATTATTAGCCATTGTTCAGGTGTGGTTTAGGAGTTATGTTTAAATAACTGTCATATTGAGTGTGGCGTTATACTGTCATATTGAGTTAAAAAAAAAAACTAACTTGTGTCTTTGCAAACCTTACAAAAGAAAATGTTTCTAGCAACACTCACAAAGATAATTTTTTTCACGCTATTAGACATGTTTCATGTGTATTTAGGAGTTATAATTAAATAACTTTCATATTGAGTGTTAAAGTTATAATGTCATTATGTGTAAAACTTAATTTTTGTATTTGCAAACCTTACAAAAACAATTGATTCTAGTAAAACTTACATAGATTCATTATTACAGGCATTTTTGGTTTAATAGTTGTGTTTGAATACATTTGTATTGCTTTTTTCGCATTATCTCAGGATTCTAAGATCATTACTTTCATATTGAGTAAAACACTACTTTTTGTTTTTGCAAACCTTACAAACTCACATCAATACATTATTATAAGCAATTTGAGACATGCCACATGTTTGGTTTTGGAGTTATGTTTATATAACTTTTATATTTAGTATGACTGTTATACTGTCATATTGAATAAAAAAAACAACTAGCTTGTGTCTTTGCAAACTTTACAAAATATCATTTTTCTAGTAAAACTAACAAAGATACATGTCTCCAGGCATTATTAGCCATTTTACATGGGTTGTTTAGGAATTATGTTTAAATACATTTTTATTGCTTTTTTCCCATTATCTTAGGATTCTTAGATCATTACTTTCATATTGAGGAAAAAACTACTTTTTGTTTTTGCAAACCTTACAAACTCACATAAATACATTATTATAGGCAATTTTAGACATGACACACGTTTTTGTTCTGGAGTTATGTTTAAATAACTTTCATATTTAGTATGACTGTTATACTGTCTTATTGAATAAAAACAACTAGCTTGTGTCTTTGCAAACTTTAAAAAATATCATTTTTCTAGTAAAACTAACAAAGATAAATGTCTACAGGCATTATTAGCTATTTTGCATGGGTTGTTTAGGAATTATGTTTAAATACATTTTTATTGCTTTTTTCGCATTAACTCAGGATTTTAAGATCACTACTTTCATGTTGAGTAAAAAACTACTTTTTGTTTTTGCAAACCTTACAAACTCACATTAATACATTATTACAGGCATTTTTAGACATGACACATGTTTGGTTTATGAGTTATGTTTATATAACTTTCATATTTAGTATGACTGTTATACTGTCATATTGAATAAAAACAACTAGCTTGTGTCTTTGCAAACTTTACAAAATATACATTTCCTTGTAAAACTAACAAAGATACATGTCTCCAGGCATTATTACCCATTTTGCCTGGGTTGTTTAGGAGTTATGTTTAAATACATTTTTATTGCTTTTTTCGCATTATCTCAGGATTCTAAGATCATTACTTTCATAGTGAGTAAAAAAACTACTTTTTGTTTTTGCAAACCTTACAAACTCACATAAATACATTATTACAGACATTTTTAGACATGACACATGTTTGGTTTTGGAGTTATGTTTACATAACTTTTATATTTAGTATGACAGTTATACTGTCATATTGAATAAAAAAAAAACTAGCTTGTGTCTTTGCAAACTTTACAAAAGATAATTTTTCTAGTAAAACTAACAAAGATACATGTCTCCAGGCATTATTACCCATTTTGTATGGGGTGTTTAGGAAATATGTTTAAATACATTTTTATAGCTTTTTTCGCATTATCTCAGGATTCTAAGATCATTACTTTCATATTGAGGAAAAAACTACTTTTTGTTTTTGCAAACCTTACAAACTCTCATAAATACATTATTACAGACATTTTTAGACATGACACATGTTTGGTTTTGGAGTTATGTTTATATAACTTTTATATTTAGTATGACTGTTATACTGTCATATTGAATAAAAAAAACTAGCTTGTGTCTTTGCAAACTTTACAAAAGATCATTTTTCTATAAAAACTAACAAAGATACATGTCCCCAGGCGTTATTACCCATTTTGCATGGGTTGTTTAGGAATTATGTTTAAATACATTTTTATTGCTTTTTTCGCATTATCTCAGGATTCTAAAATCCTTACTTTCATATTGAGGAAAAAACTACTTTTTGTTTTTGCAAACCTTACAAACTCACATAAATACATTATTATAGGCAATTTTAGACATGACACACGTTTGGTTATGGAGTTATGTTTATATAACTTTCATATTTAGTATAACTGTTATACTGTCTTATTGAATAAAAACAACTAGCTTGTGTCTTTGCAAAGTTTACAAAATATACATTTCCTAGTAAAACTAACAAAGATACATGTCTCCAAGCATTATTACTCATTTTACCTGGGTTGTTTAGGAGTTATGTTTAAATACATTTTTATTGCTTTTTTCGCATTATCTCAGGATTCTAAGATCATTACTTTCATATTGAGTAAATAAACTACTTTTTGTTTTTGCAAACCTTACAAACTCACATAAATACATTATTACAGACATTTTTAGACATGACACATGTTTGGTTTTGGAGTTATGTTTATATAACTTTTAAATTTGGTATGACTGTTATACTGTCATATTGAATAAAAAAAACTAGCTTGTGTCTTTGCAAACTTTACAAAATATACATTTCCTAGTAAAACTAACAAAGATACATGTCTCCAGGCATTATTACCGATTTTGCCTGGGTTGTTTAGGAGTTATGTTTAAATACATTTTTATTGCTTTTTTATCATTATCTCAGGATTCTAAGATCATTACTTTCATATTGAGGAAAAAACTAATTTTTGTTTTTGCAAACCTTACAAACTCACATAAATACATTATTACAGACATTTTTTAGACATTACACATGTTTGGTTTTGGAGTTATGTTTATATAATTTTATATTTAGTATCACTGTTATATTGTCATATTGAATAAAAAAAAAACTAGCTTGTGTCTTGGCAAACTTTACAAAAGATCATTTTTCTAGTAAAACTAACAAAGATACATGTCTCCAGGCATTATTACCCATTTAGCATGGGGTGTTTAGGAAATATGTTTAAATACATTTTTATTGCTTTTTTCGCATTATCTCAGGATTATAAGATCATTACTTTCATATTGAGGAAAAAACTACTTTTTGTTTTTGCAAACCTTACAAACTCACATAAATACATTATTACCGACATTTTTAGACATGACACATGTTTGGTTTTGGAGTTATGTTTATATAACTTTTATATTTAGTATGACTGTTATACTGTCATATTGAATAAAAAAAACTAGCTTGTGTCTTTGCAAACTTTACAAAAGATCATTTTTCTATTAAAACTAACAAAGATACATGTCCCCAGGCGTTATTACCCATTTTGCATGGGTTGTTTAGGAATTATGTTTAAATACATTGTTATTGCTTTTTTCGCATTATCTCAGGATTCTAAAATCCTTACTTTCATATTGAGGAAAAAACTACTTTTTGTTTTTGCAAACCTTACAAACTCACATAAATACATTATTACAGACATTTTTAGACATGACACATGTTTGGTTTTGGAGTTATGTTTATATAACTTTTATATTTAGTATGACTGTTATACTGTCATATTGAATAAAAAAAACTAGCTTGTGTCTTTGCAAACTTTACAAAAGATCATTTTTCTATTAAAACTAACAAAGGTACATGTCTCCAGGCATTATTACCCATTTTGCATGGGTTGTTTAGGAATTATGTTTAGATACATTTTTATTGCTTTTTTCGCATTATCTCAGGATTCTAAAATCCTTTCTTTCATATTGAGGAAAAAACTACTTTTTGTTTTTGCAAACCTTACAAACTCACATAAATACATTATTATAGGCAATTTTAGACATGACACACGTTTGGTTCTGGAGTTATGTTTATATAACTTTCATATTTAGTATAACTGTTATACTGTCTTATTGAATAAAAACAACTAGCTTGTGTCTTTGCAAAGTTTACAAAATATACATTTCCTAGTAAAACTAACAAAGATACATGTCTCCAGGCATTATTAGCCATTTTGCATGTGTTGTTTAGGAATTATGTTTAAATACATTTTTATTGCTTTTTCGCATTATCTCAGGATTCTAAAATCCTTACTTTCATATTGAGGAAAAAACTACTTTTTGTTTTTGCAAACCTTACAAACTCACATTAATACATTATTACAGGCATTTTTAGACATGACACATGTTTGGTTTTGGAGTTATGTTTATATAACTTTCATATTTAGTATGACTGTTATACTGTCATATTGAATAAAAAAAAAACTAACTTGTGTCTTTGATATCTTTACAAAAGATCATTTTTTTAAACTAACAACGTTACATGTCTCCCTAGGCATTATTAGCCATTTTGCATGTGTTGTTTAGGAGTTAGTTTTAAATAAATTTTTATTGCTTTTTTCCCATTATCTCAGGGTTCTAAGAACATTACAGTCAAGTAAAAAACTACTGTTTGTGTTTGCAAAATGTAAAACTCAGTAAAACTCCCAATGATTCATTATTTCAGGCATTATTAGCCATTTTTTTGTGTGGTTTATGAGTTATGTTTAAATAACTGTCATATTGAGTGTGATTTTGTCATTGTGAGTAAAACTTAATTTTTGTATTTGCAAACCTTACAAAAACAACCGATTCTAGGAAAACTCACATTGATACAATATTACAGGCATGTTTAGACATATTGCATGTTTGGTTTTGGAGTTATATTTATATAACCTGCTTTCTGAGCCGCCACCTTTGTGGTTTGCGTGTCCCACTGATCCAGGAACTATGTTGTCCGGGGGCTTCTATGGTCTCCCAAGACAAACAGGTCCTAGGTGAGGGATCAGACAAAGAGCAGCTCAAAGACCTTTATTAAAAGTACAATTGAGGACCTAGATTTTTTCTCGCCCGGACGCAGGTCACCGTGGCTCCCCTGTGGAGCCAGGCCCAGAGGTGTGGCACGATGGCGATTGACGGGCCTGTCCCCATGGGGCCCAGCCGTGCTCAGCTCGAAGAGGCAACGTGGATCCCCCCTCCAGGGCTCACCACTCACGGGCTGGGTCGTGGAGGGTGCAGTGTGAGCTGGGCGGCAGCCGAAGGCAGGGCACTTGGTGGTCAGATTATCGGCTACATAAGCTCGCTCTTGGGACATGGAACGTCACCTCGCTGGGAGGGAAGGAGCCTGAACTGGTGCTTGAGGTGGAGACGTTCCCGGCTACATATAGTTGGATTCACAGCAAGGGCTCTGGAACCTGTTCTCTAGAGGGGCTGGACTGAGCTAAACTTTCATTACTTGCAACGCCAGAGTGGAAGAGATTCCACACTGGCGTTGCAACTAATAAGAGGCTGGGGTGGCAATTCTTGTTGCCCCCCGGCTCAAAGCCTGCACGTTGGACTTTAAACCCAATAGACGAGATGGTAGCTTCCTTCAGCCTTCGGGTTGGGTGACGGGTCCTGACTGTTGTTTGTGTTTACACACCAAACAGCAGCTCAGAGTACCAACTCTTTTTGGATTCCCTTGAGGGAGTACTGGAGAGTGCTCCCTCGGGTGATTCCCTTGTTCTGCTGGTGGACTTCAACGCTATGTAGGCAACGACAGTGAAACCTGGAGAGTCGTGATTGGGAAAAATGGCCACCCGGATCTAAACCCAAGTGGTGCTTTGTTATTGGACTTTTGTGCTTGTCACGGATTGTCCATAACAAACACAATGTTCAAACAAAAGGGTGTCCATATGCACACTTGGCACAAGGACACCCTCGGCCGCATGATTGACTTTGTAGTTGTGTCATGGGATTTGCGGCCTCATGTTTTGGACACTCGGTGAAGAGAGGGGCAGAGCTTTCTACCAACCACCACCTGGTGGTGAGCTGGCTCCGATGGTAGGGGAGGATGCCGGTCAGACCTGGCAGGCCCAAACGCATTGTAAAGGTCTGCTGGGAACACCTAGCAGAGTCTCCTGAAGAACTTTGAACATGTCCGGAAGAACTTTGAACATGTCACGACGGAGGTGCTGGACATTGAGTCTGAGTGGACCATGTTCCGTTCCTCTCTTGTTGAGCCAGCTGATTGAAGCTGTGGCCGCAAGGTGTTTGGTGCCTGTCGTGGCGGTAATCCACCAGCAGTGAGGGATGCTGTCAAGCTGAAGAAAGAGCCACCGGGTCCTTTTGGCTCATGGGACTCCAGAGGCAGTGGGCATACCGACAGGCCAAGCGAGACCTCCTCAGTCCCACCAACACGTCTTCCTATGAGGAAACAGTGCCTGGGAAGTCTGTGGTGGGCTCTCCTATTTCTGGGGCTGAGGTTGCCAAGGTAGTTAAAAAGCTCCTCGGTGGCAAGGCCCCGGGGGTATGAGCTCCGTCCGGAGTTCCTTAAGGCTCTGGATGCTGTGGGGCAGTCTTGGTTGACAAGACTCTGCAACATTGCGTCTACATCGGGGGCGGTACCTCTGGATTGGCAGACCGGGGTGGTGGTTCCTCTCTTTAAGAAGGGGAACCGGAGGGTGTGTTCCAACTATCGTAGATCACACTCCTCAGCCTTCCCGGTAAGGTCTATTCATGTGTAATGGTGAGGAGGAACCTCGGATCCAGGACGAACAGTGTGGTTTTCGTCCTGGTCGTGGAACGGTAGACCAGCTCTATACTCTCGGCAGGGTCCTTGAGTGTGCATCGGAGTTTGCCCAACCAGTCTACATAAGTTTTGTGGACTTGGAGAAGACATTCGACCTTGGCCCCCGGTAAATCCTGTGGGGAGTGCTCAGAGAGTATGCAGTATCGGCATGTCTGATTGTGGCGGGTGTCTCCCTGTATGATCAGTGTCAGAGCTTGGTCCGCATTGCCGGCAGTAAGTCGGACCCCTTTCCAGTGAGGGTTGGACTCCGCCAAGGCTGCCCTTTGTCACCGATTCTGTTCATAACTTTAATGGACAGAATATCTAGGCACAGTCATGGCTTTGAGGATCCCCTCAACGCCATGACTGCGCCTGGTTTGGTGGCTGCAGGATTAGGTCTCTGATTTTTGCAGATGATGTGGTCCTGATGGCTTCAACTGGCCAAAATCTTCAGCTTTCATTGGATCGGTTCGCAGTGAAGCGACTGGGATGAGAATCAGCACCTCCAAGTCCGAGTCCATGGTTCTCGCCCGGGAAAGGGTGGAGTGCCATCTCGAGGTTGGGAAAGAGATCTTGCCCCAAGTGAAGGAGTTCAAGTACCTATGAGTCTTGTTCACGAGTGAGGATAGAGTGGATTGTGAGATCTACAGGCGGATCGGTGCGGCGTCTTCAGTAATGAGGACGCTATATCGGTCCGTTGTGGTGAAGAAGGAGCTGAGCCAGAAGGAAAATCTTTCAATTTACCGGTCGATCAACGTTCCCATCCTCACCTATGGTCATGAGCTTTGGGTTATGACCGAAAGGACAAGGTCACGGGTACAAGCGGCCGAAATGAGTTTCCTCCGCCGGGTGGTGGGTCTCTCCCTTAGAGATAGGGTGAGAAGCTCTGTCATCTGGGAGGAACTCAGTGTAAAGCCGCTGCTCCTCCACATTGAGAGGAGCCAGATGAGGTGGTTCGGGCATCTGCTCAGGATGCCACCCGAACACCTCCCTAGGTCCGAACGGCAGGAGGCCATGGGGAAGACCTAGGATACATTGGAAAGAGTATGGCCTGGGAACGCCTCGGGATCCCCCGAGAAGAGCTGGACGAAGTGGCTGGGGAGAGGGAAGTCTGGGCTCTCTGCTTAGGCTGCTGCCCCCGCAACCCGACCTCGGATAAGCGGAAGAAAATGGATGGATTTAGTATGGCAGTTATACTGTCATATTGAGTGTGACAGTATACTGTCATAAAACCCAATTTTTGTATTTGCAAACCTGATTCTAGTAAAACTCACATCTATACAATATTACAGGCAATTTTGGACATAATTCACGTTTGGTTTTGGAGTTATGTTCATATAACTTTAATATATAGTATGACATCTATACTGTTATAATGAGTAAAAAAACTAACTTGTGTCCGTCATAAAACTCAATTTTTGTATTTGCAAACCTTACAAAAACAAATGATTCTAGTAAAATTCACATGGATTCAATATTACAGGCATTTTTAGACATTTTGCATGTTTGGTTTAGGAATCATGTTGGAATACATTTGTATTGTTTTTTTCACATTATCTCAGCATTTTAAGAACTTACTGTCATATTGAGTAAAAAAAACTTTTTGTGTTTGCAAGCCTTAAAAAAACAACCGATTCTAGTAAAACTCACATTGATACAATATTACAGGCATGTTTAGACATCTTGCATGTTTGGTTTTGGAGTTATGTTTATATAACCTGCTTTCTGAGCCGCCACCTTTGTGGTTTGCGTGTCCCACTGATCCTAGGAGCTATGTTGTCCGGGGGCTTCTATGCCCCCTGGTAGGGTCCCCCAAGACAAACAGGTCCTAGGTGAGGAATCAGACAAAGAGCAGCTCAAAGACCTTTATGAAAAGTACAAATCGAGGACCCAGATATTTTCTCGCCCGGACGCGGGTCACCGTGGCTCCCCTGTGGAGCCAGGCCCAGAGGTGGGGCATGATGGCGAGCGACTGGTGCCCATGGGGCCCAGCTCGAAGAGGCAACGTGGGTCCCCCCTGCAATAGGCTCACCACTCATGGGCTGGGTCATAGAGGTCGGGTGCAGTGTTAGCTGGGCGGAAGCCGAAGGCAGGGCACTTGGCGGTCCGATTATCGGCTACATAAGCTCGCTCTTGGGACGTGGAACGTCACCTCGCGAGGTGGAGAAGTTCCCGGCTAGATAAAGCTGGACTCACTTCGACGCACAGCAAGGGCTCTGGAACCTGTTCTCTCAAGAGGCGTTGGACTCTCTTCCACTCTGGCGTTGCAAGTAATGAGAGGCTGGGTTGGCAATTCTTGTTGCCCCCCGGCTAAAAGCCTGCACGTTGGACTTAACCCAGAAGACGAGATGGTAGCTTCCCTCCGCTTTCGGGTTGGGTAACGGTCCTGACTGTTGTTGGTGTTTACGCACCAAACAGCAGCTCAGAGTACCCACTCTTTTTGGATTCCCTTGAGAGTGCTCCCTCGGGTGATTCCCTTGTTCTGCTGGGGGTCTTCAACGCTCATGTTGGCAACGACTTTGAAACCTGGAGAGTCGTGATTGGGAAAAATGGCCACCCGGATCTGAACCCAAGCGGTGCTTTGTTATTGGACTTTCTTTTGTGCTCGTCACGGATTGTCCATAACAAACACAATGTTCAAACATAAGGGTGTCCATATGTGCTCTTGGCACCAAGACACCCTCGGCCGCAGTTCCATTATTGACTTTGTAGTTGTGTCATGGGATTTGCGGCCTCATGTTTTGGACACTCGGGTGAAGAGAGGGGCGAGCTTTCTACCGATCACCACCTGGTGAGCTGGCTCCGATGGTGGGAGAGTCTTTTGGGAATGCCTAGCAGAGTCTCCTGTCAAAGAGAGTTTCTTTTTCCACCTCCGGAGGAACTTTGAACATGTCACAAAGGAGGTGCTGGACATTGAGTCTGAATGGATCATGTTCCGTGCCTCTCTTGTCAAGCCAGCTGATTGGAGCTGTGGCCGCAAGGTGTTTGGTGCCTGTCGTGGCGGTAATCCTAGAACCCGCTGGTGGCCACCAGCAGTGCGGGATGCCGTCAAGCTGAAGAAAGAGCTTATCTGGTCCTTTTGGCTCATGGGACTCCAGAGGCAGCGGGCATACCGACAGGCCAAGCAGTGCTTGGGGAATCTGTGGTGGGCTCTCCTATTTCTGGGGCTGAGGTTGCCAAGGAAGTTAAAAAGCTCCTCGGTGGCAAGGCCCCGGGGGTAGATGAGCTCCGTCCGGAGTTCCTTAAGGCTCTGGATGCTGTGGGGCTGTTTTAGTTGACAAGACTCTGCAACATCGCGTGGACATCAGGGGCGGTACCTCTGGATTGGCAGACCGGGGTGGTGGTTCCTCTCTTCAAGAAGGGGAACCGGAGGGTGTGTTCCAACTATCGTAGATCACACTCCTCAGCCTTCCCGGTAAGGTCTATTCATGTGTACTGGAGAGGAGGAACCTCGGATCCAGGACGAACAGTGTGGTTTTCGTCCTGGTCGTGGAACGGTAGACCAGCTCTATACTCTCGGCAGGGTCCTTCAGTGTGCATGGGTGTTTGTCCAACCAGTCTACATGTGCTTTGTGGACTTGGAGAAGACATTCGACCGTGGCCACCCCGGGAAGTCCTGTGGGGAGTGCTCAGAGAGTATGGGGTATCGGCATGTCTGATTGTGGCGGGTCGCTCCCTATATGATCAGTGTCAGAGCTTGGTCCGCATTGCCAGCAGTAAGTTGGACCCCTTTCCAGTGAGGGTTGGACCGGAGTCCAACCCTCGTGTTGGCTGCCCTTTGTCACCAAATGTGTTCATACATTTTATGGACAGAATTTCTAGGCGCAGTCATGGCGTTGAGGGGATCCGGTTTGGTGGCTGCAGGATTAGGTCTCTCCTTTTTGCAGATGATGTGGTCCTTATGGCTTTAACTGGCCAGGATCTTCAGCTCTCATTGGATTGGTTCGCAGCCGAGTGTGAAGCGACTGGGATGAGAATCAGCACCTCCAAGTCCAAGGTTCTCGCCCGGGAAAGGGTGGAGTGCCATCTCGAGGTTGGGCAGGAGATCTTGCCCCAAGTGGATGAGTTCAAGTACCTGGAGTCTTGTTCATGAGTGAGGGAAGAGTGGATCGTGAGATGCACAGGCTGATCGGTGCGGCGTCTTCAGTAATGAGGACGCTATATCGATTCGTTGTGGTAAGAAGGAGCTGCGCCAGAAGGAAAAGCTCTCAATTTACCGGTCAATCTACGTTCCCATCCTCACCTATGGTCATGAGCTTTGGGTTATGACCGGAAGGACAAGATCACGGGTACAAGCGGCCGAAATGAGTTTTTTCCGCTGGGTGGCGGGTCTCTCCCTTTCTGTAAGAATTTTCACCGTTTAATTACAGTAACCTACTGGCAGCTAATGGTTCCAGTATAAAACTGTTTTTCTACAGCACACATACTGTGATTTATCACTACAGTTTATTAGTTTAAAAAGTATCACAGTACTGTGCTGTATCAAATATACGCTTCACAGCATAATACTGTCATCTGTTTAGCGGCATTACACTGTTATTTTAGTGTATCTACTGTAATATCCATTAACAGTTAATTACAGTAAAATAATTGTAAGCACTATAGACTGAGCTTTACAGTATAATGCCACTAGAAGTTAATGAGTTAAACTTTTAATTTTTCAAAATCAAAACCCCTGCAATCTGCTGGCATAAAAATGACTGGAGAAATGGCCTTGCAAGATTATGTTTTTATTAACCAATTATTTTAAAGTGCATCAAATACATTCAATGTACATTTAGTGCATTCTTCTTATTTTCAGTAAAGCATTTTAACATTTATAACATGTCCACTTAATTTCTAACTGGAGACAAAACACTGAACACGAGTCCAGTGTTTAGTTGTCGGCTACATAACGCCCCACTCAAAGTCTGTGAGATGTTTTATAAGGGTGGCTACGTGAGGATTTACAGTTGCTGCCTTTTTCTGGACCAGCTTCCCGGTCTTCTTGGACACCACCTTTCCCTGGCTAGCCTTTGTTCCCCTCTCAGGGTTAACGCCAATGAATCGCCTAAAAAAGAGAGAAAGCATATTAGATATTCTGTTGTGAGTGAAGATTACTTGCAGTCGATACAGAACCCCCCTCACATTGTTATTTAGGAATATGCACTGCACAAATATTAATATCAATTTTAGGATATATGTGAGCCTATACCATAACCACAGCTGTAGATGAGTGAATGCTCTAAAACCCATTAAGACAAATTCAGAGAGGAAGACAATGCTAAAGCCTCCCCAATCCCTCTCTCTATTTATGTTTTCTCTCCATCTACGGGACCGTGTATTTACGCTGATGTTTCCTGCTTTCACCCATTTAACATATCGTTACCTGCTCATTACCTATCTTCTCTGCATCATGGGGTCACACTGGTGCTTCTTGCCTTTACCCATTTAACATATCTTTACCTGCACATTATCTACCTTCTCTGCATAGTGTGGTCACACTGGTGCTTTCTACCTTTACCCATTCAACATATCTTTACCTGCACATTACCTACCTTCTCTGTATCCTGGAGTCAAGCTGGTGTTTCCTGCCTTTACTCATTCAACATATCTTTACCTGCACATTACCTACCTTCTCTGTATCCTGGCGTCTAGCTGGTGTTTCCTGCCTTCACCCATTCAACATATCTTTACCTGCACATTACCTACCTTCCCTGCATCCTTGGGTCACACTGGTGCTTCTTTCTTTCACCATACAACATATCTTCACCTGCACATACCTACCTTGTCTGCATGGCCTCGACCACACCTGCGCTTCCTTCTTTCACCCATTTTACCCATTCAACATATCTTCACCCGCACATTACCTACTTGCTCTGCATTCTCGGGTAAAGCTGGTGCTTCCTGCCATCATCCAGTCAACATATCTTTACCTGCAAATTACCTACTTTTTCTGCATCCTGGGGTCAAACAGGTGCTTCCTTCTTTGACCCAGTCAACATATCTTTACCTGCACATTACCTACCTTCTCTGTATCCTAGAGTCAAACTGGTGCTTCGGTCCCTAATAAGAAGGTCCACAAAGGAACAGAAGAGTCATTGATTTAAGGCACCAAATTGGGGAAATGACAAGTCAAATTCCTGAACAGAGGTGAGAAATATAAAATAAAATATCCTAACAGTATTTTAACAGTATCAAGACGAGCACAAAAGAAAGTCCAATAACAAAGCACCGCTTGGGTTCAGATCCGGGTGGCCATTTTTCCCAATCACGACTCTCCAGGTTTCAAAGTCGTTGCCAACATGAGCGTTGAAGACCCCCAGCAGAACAAGGGAATCACCCGAGGGAGCACTCTCAAGGGAATCCAAAAAGAGTGGGTACTCTGAGCTGCTGTTTGGTGCGTAAACACCAACAACAGTCAGGACCGTTACCCAACCCGAAAGCGGAGGGAAGCTACCATCTCGTCTTCTGGGTTAAGTCCAACGTGCAGGCTTTTAGCCGGGGGGCAACAAGAATTGCCAACCCAGCCTCTCATTACTTGCAACGCCAGAGTGGAAGAGAGTCCAACGCCTCTTGAGAGAACAGGTTCCAGAGCCCTTGCTGTGCGTCGAAGTGAGTCCAGCTTTATCTAGCCGGGAACTTCTCCACCTCGCGAGGTGACGTTCCACGTCCCAAGAGCGAGCTTATGTAGCCGATAATCGGACCGCCAAGTGCCCTGCCTTCGGCTTCCGCCCAGCTAACACTGCACCCGACCTCTATGACCCAGCCCATGAGTGGTGAGCCTATTGCAGGGGGGACCCACGTTGCCTCTTCGAGCTGGGCCCCATGGGCACCAGTCGCTCGCCATCATGCCCCACCTCTGGGCCTGGCTCCACAGGGGAGCCACGGTGACCCGCGTCCGGGCGAGAAAATATCTGGGTCCTCGATTTGTACTTTTCATAAAGGTCTTTGAGCTGCTCTTTGTCTGATTCCTCACCTAGGACCTGTTTGTCTTGGGGGACCCTACCAGGGGGCATAGAAGCCCCCGGACAACATAGCTCCTAGGATCAGTGGGACACGCAAACCACAAAGGTGGCGGCTCAGAAAGCAGGTTATATAAACATAACTCCAAAACCAAACATGCAAGATGTCTAAACATGCCTGTAATATTGTATCAATGTGAGTTTTACTAGAATCGGTTGTTTTTTTAAGGCTTGCAAACACAAAAAGTTTTTTTTACTCAATATGACAGTAAGTTCTTAAAATGCTGAGATAATGTGAAAAAAACAATACAAATGTATTCCAACATGATTCCTAAACCAAACATGCAAAATGTCTAAAAATGCCTGTAATATTGAATCCATGTGAATTTTACTAGAATCATTTGTTTTTGTAAGGTTTGCAAATACAAAAATTGAGTTTTATGACGGACACAAGTTAGTTTTTTTACTCATTATAACAGTATAGATGTCATACTATATATTAAAGTTATATGAACATAACTCCAAAACCAAACGTGAATTATGTCCAAAATTGCCTGTAATATTGTATAGATGTGAGTTTTACTAGAATCAGGTTTGCAAATACAAAAATTGGGTTTTATGACAGTATACTGTCACACTCAATATGACAGTATAACTGCCATACTAAATCCATCCATTTTCTTCCGCTTATCCGAGGTCGGGTTGCGGGGGCAGCAGCCTAAGCAGAGAGCCCAGACTTCCCTCTCCCCAGCCACTTCGTCCAGCTCTTCTCGGGGGATCCCGAGGCGTTCCCAGGCCATACTCTTTCCAATGTATCCTAGGTCTTCCCCATGGCCTCCTGCCGTTCGGACCTAGGGAGGTGTTCGGGTGGCATCCTGAGCAGATGCCCGAACCACCTCATCTGGCTCCTCTCAATGTGGAGGAGCAGCGGCTTTACACTGAGTTCCTCCCAGATGACAGAGCTTCTCACCCTATCTCTAAGGGAGAGACCCACCACCCGGCGGAGGAAACTCATTTCGGCCGCTTGTACCCGTGACCTTGTCCTTTCGGTCATAACCCAAAGCTCATGACCATAGGTGAGGATGGGAACGTTGATCGACCGGTAAATTGAAAGATTTTCCTTCTGGCTCAGCTCCTTCTTCACCACAACGGACCGATATAGCGTCCTCATTACTGAAGACGCCGCACCGATCCGCCTGTAGATCTCACAATCCACTCTATCCTCACTCGTGAACAAGACTCATAGGTACTTGAACTCCTTCACTTGGGGCAAGATCTCTTTCCCAACCTCGAGATGGCACTCCACCCTTTCCCGGGCGAGAACCATGGACTCGGACTTGGAGGTGCTGATTCTCATCCCAGTCGCTTCACTGCGAACCGATCCAATGAAAGCTGAAGATTTTGGCCAGTTGAAGCCATCAGGACCACATCATCTGCAAAAATCAGAGACCTAATCCTGCAGCCACCAAACCAGGCGCAGTCATGGCGTTGAGGGGATCCTCAAAGCCATGACTGTGCCTAGATATTCTGTCCATTAAAGTTATGAACAGAATCGGTGACAAAGGGCAGCCTTGGCGGAGTCCAACCCTCACTGGAAAGGGGTCCGACTTACTGCCGGCAATGCGGACCAAGCTCTGACACTGATCATACAGGGAGACACCCGCCACAATCAGACATGCCGATACTGCATACTCTCTGAGCACTCCCCACAGGATTTACCGGGGGCCAAGGTCGAATGTCTTCTCCAAGTCCACAAAACTTATGTAGACTGGTTGGGCAAACTCCGATGCACACTCAAGGACCCTGCCGAGAGTATAGAGCTGGTCTACCGTTCCACGACCAGGACGAAAACCACACTGTTCGTCCTGGATCCGAGGTTCCTCCTCACCATTACACATGAATAGACCTTACCGGGAAGGCTGAGGAGTGTGATCTACGATAGTTGGAACACACCCTCCGGTTCCCCTTCTTAAAGAGAGGAACCACCACCCCGGTCTGCCAATCCAGAGGTACCGCCCCCGATGTAGACGCAATGTTGCAGAGTCTTGTCAACCAAGACTGCCCCACAGCATCCAGAGCCTTAAGGAACTCCGGACGGAGCTCATACCCCCGGCCTTGCCACCGAGGAGCTTTTTAACTACCTTGGCAACCTCAGCCCCAGAAATAGGAGAGCCCACCACAGACTTCCCAGGCACTGTTTCCTCATAGGAAGACGTGTTGGTGGGACTGAGGAGGTCTCGCTTGGCCTGTCGGTATGCCCACTGCCTCTGGAGTCCCATGAGCCAAAAGGACCCGGTGGCTCTTTCTTCAGCTTGACAGCATCCCTCACTGCTGGTGGATTACCGCCACGACAGGCACCAAACACCTTGCGGCCACAGCTTCAATCAGCTGGCTCAACAAGAGAGGAACGGAACATGGTCCACTCAGACTCAATGTCCAGCACCTCCGTCGTGACATGTTCAAAGTTCTTCCGGACATGTTCAAAGTTCTTCAGGAGACTCTGCTAGGTGTTCCCAGCAGACCTTTACAATGCGTTTGGGCCTGCCAGGTCTGACCGGCATCCTCCCCTACCATCGGAGCCAGCTCACCACCAGGTGGTGGTTGGTAGAAAGCTCTGCCCCTCTCTTCACCGAGTGTCCAAAACATGAGGCCGCAAATCCCATGACACAACTACAAAGTCAATCATGCGGCCGAGGGTGTCCTTGTGCCAAGTGTGCATATGGACACCCTTTTGTTTGAACATTGTGTTTGTTATGGACAATCCGTGACAAGCACAAAAGTCCAATAACAAAGCACCACTTGGGTTTAGATCCGGGTGGCCATTTTTCCAATCACGACTCTCCAGGTTTCACTGTCGTTGCCTACATAGCGTTGAAGTCCACCAGCAGAACAAGGGAATCACCCGAGGGAGCACTCTCCAGTACTCCCTCAAGGGAATCCAAAAAGAGTTGGTACTCTGAGCTGCTGTTTGGTGTGTAAACACAAACAACAGTCAGGACCCGTCACCCAACCCGAAGGCTGAAGGAAGCTACCATCTCGTCTATTGGGTTTAAAGTCCAACGTGCAGGCTTTGAGCCGGGGGGCAACAAGAATTGCCACCCCAGCCTCTTATTAGTTGCAACGCCAGTGTGGAATCTCTTCCACTCTGGCGTTGCAAGTAATGAAAGTTTAGCTCAGTCCAGCCCCTCTAGAGAACAGGTTCCAGAGCCCTTGCTGTGAATCCAACTATATGTAGCCGGGAACGTCTCCACCTCAAGCACCAGTTCAGGCTCCTTCCCTCCCAGCGAGGTGACGTTCCATGTCCCAAGAGCGAGCTTATGTAGCCGATAATCTGACCACCAAGTGCCCTGCCTTCGGCTGCCGCCCAGCTCACACTGCACCCTCCACGACCCAGCCCGTGAGTGGTGAGCCCTGGAGGGGGGATCCACGTTGCCTCTTCGAGCTGAGCACGGCTGGGCCCCATGGGGACAGGCCCGTCAATCGCCATCGTGCCACACCTCTGGGCCTGGCTCCACAGGGGAGCCACGGTGACCTGCGTCCGGGCGAGAAAAAATCTAGGTCCTCAATTGTACTTTTAATAAAGGTCTTTGAGCTGCTCTTTGTCTGATCCCTCACCTAGGACCTGTTTGTCTTGGGAGACCATAGAAGCCCCCGGACAACATAGTTCCTGGATCAGTGGGACACGCAAACCACAAAGGTGGCGGCTCAGAAAGCAGGTTATATAAATATAACTCCAAAACCAAACATGCAATATGTCTAAACATGCCTGTAATATTGTATCAATGTGAGTTTTCCTAGAATCGGTTGTTTTTGTAAGGTTTGCAAATACAAAAATTAAGTTTTACTCACAATGACAAAATCACACTCAATATGACAGTTATTTAAACATAACTCATAAACCACACAAAAAAATGGCTAATAATGCCTGAAATAATGAATCATTGGGAGTTTTACTGAGTTTTACATTTTGCAAACACAAACAGTAGTTTTTTACTTGACTGTAATGTTCTTAGAACCCTGAGATAATGGGAAAAAAGCAATAAAAATGTATTTAAAACTAACTCCTAAACAACACATGCAAAATGGCTAATAATGCCTAGGGAGACATGTAACGTTGTTAGTTTAAAAAAATGATCTTTTGTAAAGATATCAAAGACACAAGTTAGTTTTTTTTTTATTCAATATGACAGTATAACAGTCATACTAAATATGAAAGTTATATAAACATAACTCCAAAACCAAACATGTGTCATGTCTAAAAATGCCTGTAATAATGTATTAATGTGAGTTTGTAAGGTTTGCAAAAACAAAAAGTAGTTTTTTCCTCAATATGAAAGTAAGGATTTTAGAATCCTGAGATAATGCGAAAAAGCAATAAAAATGTATTTAAACATAATTCCTAAACAACACATGCAAAATGGCTAATAATGCCTGGAGACATGTA
Organism: Entelurus aequoreus; assembly: GCF_033978785.1. Lineage (NCBI taxonomy): Eukaryota > Metazoa > Chordata > Actinopteri > Syngnathiformes > Syngnathidae > Entelurus > Entelurus aequoreus. The sequence goes on from NC_084739.1 coordinate 53,299,361, forward strand.
TCTTTGTTAGTTTTACTAGGAAATGTATATTTTGTAAACTTTGCAAAGACACAAGCTAGTTGTTTTTATTCAATAAGACAGTATAACAGTTATACTAAATATGAAAGTTATATAAACATAACTCCAGAACCAAACGTGTGTCATGTCTAAAATTGCCTATAATAATGTATTTATGTGAGTTTGTAAGGTTTGCAAAAACAAAAAGTAGTTTTTTCCTCAATATGAAAGAAAGGATTTTAGAATCCTGAGATAATGCGAAAAAAGCAATAAAAATGTATCTAAACATAATTCCTAAACAACCCATGCAAAATGGGTAATAATGCCTGGAGACATGTACCTTTGTTAGTTTTAATAGAAAAATGATCTTTTGTAAAGTTTGCAAAGACACAAGCTAGTTTTTTTTATTCAATATGACAGTATAACAGTCATACTAAATATAAAAGTTATATAAACATAACTCCAAAACCAAACATGTGTCATGTCTAAAAATGTCTGTAATAATGTATTTATGTGAGTTTGTAAGGTTTGCAAAAACAAAAAGTAGTTTTTTCCTCAATATGAAAGTAAGGATTTTAGAATCCTGAGATAATGCGAAAAAAGCAATAACAATGTATTTAAACATAATTCCTAAACAACCCATGCAAAATGGGTAATAACGCCTGGGGACATGTATCTTTGTTAGTTTTAATAGAAAAATGATCTTTTGTAAAGTTTGCAAAGACACAAGCTAGTTTTTTTTATTCAATATGACAGTATAACAGTCATACTAAATATAAAAGTTATATAAACATAACTCCAAAACCAAACATGTGTCATGTCTAAAAATGTCGGTAATAATGTATTTATGTGAGTTTGTAAGGTTTGCAAAAACAAAAAGTAGTTTTTTCCTCAATATGAAAGTAATGATCTTATAATCCTGAGATAATGCGAAAAAAGCAATAAAAATGTATTTAAACATATTTCCTAAACACCCCATGCTAAATGGGTAATAATGCCTGGAGACATGTATCTTTGTTAGTTTTACTAGAAAAATGATCTTTTGTAAAGTTTGCCAAGACACAAGCTAGTTTTTTTTTTATTCAATATGACAATATAACAGTGATACTAAATATAAAATTATATAAACATAACTCCAAAACCAAACATGTGTAATGTCTAAAAAATGTCTGTAATAATGTATTTATGTGAGTTTGTAAGGTTTGCAAAAACAAAAATTAGTTTTTTCCTCAATATGAAAGTAATGATCTTAGAATCCTGAGATAATGATAAAAAAGCAATAAAAATGTATTTAAACATAACTCCTAAACAACCCAGGCAAAATCGGTAATAATGCCTGGAGACATGTATCTTTGTTAGTTTTACTAGGAAATGTATATTTTGTAAAGTTTGCAAAGACACAAGCTAGTTTTTTTTATTCAATATGACAGTATAACAGTCATACCAAATTTAAAAGTTATATAAACATAACTCCAAAACCAAACATGTGTCATGTCTAAAAATGTCTGTTGCCACCCCAGCCTCTCATTGCTTGCAACGCCAGAGTGGAAGAGAGTCCAGCCCCTCTTGAGAGAACAGGTTCCAGAGCCCTTGCTGTGCGTCGAAGTGAGTCCAACTATATCTAGCCGGAACTTCTTTACCTGGCGCACCAGCTCAGGCTCTTTCCCTCCCAGCGAGGTGACGTTCCACGTCCCAAGAGCGAGCTTATGTAGCCGATAATCGGACCGCCAAGTGCCCTACCTTCGGCTGCCGCCCAGTTCACACTGCATCCGACCTCTATGACATCAATGGGCCCATGAGTGGTGAGCCCATTGGAGGGTTGACCCACGTTGCCTCTTCGAGCTGAGCCCGGCAGGGCCTCATGGAGACAGGCCCGGCCACCAGTCGCTCGCCATCGAGCCCCACCTCTGCGCCTGGCTCCACAGGGGAGCCACGGTGACCTGCGCCTGGGCGAGAAAAAATCTAGGTCCTCGATTTGTACTTTTCATGAAGGTCTTTGAGCTGCTCTTTGTCTGATCCCTCACCTAGGACCTTTTCTCAGGGGATCCCGAGGCGTTCCCAGGCCAGCCGGGAGACATAGTGTTCCCAATGTGTCCTGGGTCTTCCCCGTGGCCTCCAGGATGACAGAGCTTCACCTTCACCAGGGGTGTCAAACTCAAATACAGAGTGGGCCAAAGTTTAAAACTGAACAAAGCCGCGGGCCAAGGTTGAACAAATTAACCTTTTAATAGGGACCCAAACAAGTTTTGCATTGAATATTGAACAAGCAAGGCTTATATAACTTTATAGTGTCATGCAAAATGGAGTTTCAAATAATAATAATAATAATTAAAAAATATCAATTGCATATCAAATATAATTTAAATAAAAATTGAATGCCTCTTTTCTATTTGCAGCCTTCTGAGGTAAATATCAACATTAGCTTTTTCCACAGGCTAATAAATTTGAAAATAAAATAACAATGAATAAAACAACCATTCAGGACTTTAAACTGCTCAGTTTGCAACACACTGATCTAATTTGATGTGCCCAAGCCAGATACCTGGCATCTTTTTTTAGATGCTAGTTATTTAATGTCGGGGCTCAGGCTTTGAGCTGAGGCAACTTTCCTTATCGGACAAGGTGTTCAACAGTCATATCTCGTACACCCGATTCTAACATCATTCAGACCCAGTCACAAGATATGTGCAGCTTCAGCACGCATACACAAATGAATGCAACGCATACTTCATCAACAGCGATACAGGTTACACTGAGGGTGCCAGTATAAAAAACTTTAACACTGTTAGAAATATACGCCACACTGTGAACCCACACCAAACAAAAATAAAAAACACTTTTCGGGAGAACATCCGCACCGTAACACAACATAAACACAAAAGAACAAATACCCAGAATCTTTTGCAGCACTAACTCTTTCGGGACGCTACAAAATACACCCCCGCTACCACACACACACACACCTTGTAGCGTCTCGGAAGATTTAGTTCTACAAAGGATTCTGGGTATTTGTTGTGTTGTGTTTATGTTGTGTTACGGTGCGGATGTTCTCCCGAAATGTGTTTGTCATTCTTGTTTGGTGTGGATTCACAGTGTGGCGTATATTTCTAAAAGTGTTAAAGTTTTTTATTTGGCTACCGTCAGTGTAACCTGTATCGCTGTTGATGAAGTATGCGTTGCATTCAATTGTGTGTGTGGGTGCAGAAGCTGCACTGACATGAAACTGGGCCGGCACTCGTTTGACTAGCTGAAAAAAAAAAAAAAAATTCGGGAGGAGTGGCAAGTATTAAAAGTAGCGGTGAATGTGGTGTTACCGCGGCACTGCCGCAATGTATAATCGGCGGTCCAGCTTTAGTGTTAATTTGATATTGCCTCAAGGGCCAAGTCAAATTACACGTTGGGCCAAATTTGGCCCACGGGCCAGAGTTTGACACCCATGACCTTCACTGTAAAAAATTACTGTAAAAATAAAAAATTAAATTACAGTTATATACTCCATCCATCCATCCACTTTCTACCGCTTATTCCCTTCGGGGTCGCTGGAGCCTATCTCAGCTACAATCGGGCGGAAGGCGGGGTACACCCTGGACAAGTCGCCACCTCATCGCAGGGCCAACACAGATAGACAGACAACATTCACACTCACATTCACACACTAGGGCCAATTTAGTGTTGCCAATCAACCTATCATGTTCTTCTTAAATGCAGTTAAGTACTGTAAATTTTTTTGCATTTTTCAAAAAATATCGACCAGCAGTAAGTTACTGTAAAACCTACAGTGTAATTCAGTATTTTTCAGACTTGTTTCTTGGGTCCGCCCACAATTCGTCCAACCGAGCTTCATTTCACCTGGCCGACCCTGCTAAATCCATCCTACTGCATCGTGTGTTTTTGATAACAAGGTAAGAGTCACTTGTACCTTGATGTGTCATTTTCTGTTTGAATTACTTTATATATATATTTATAAAGTCCGAAATGACATAGCGTCACAGTCAGCATCACAGACACTATCGTTGACCACGCGCATGTACCGCCGCATGCTAGCTAGCTAAGTTTTCTTCTTTTTTGTCATAGTCATCATAAAAGATGATAACTTGCAACATATGTGCTACGACTTGCAGCAATGTATTTGCGTATGTTAGACACATGCGAAGTCATAGTTGTATGCCTAATGCATCGTTTAAGTGTGCTTTCCCTAAATGCACAAGAGTTTTTTCCAACTTCTCAGCCTTCAAAACTCACAGCCGTCGTCATAAATATGGCAAGAGTAGGACTGATATGTATAGCGCAGAAGGTTTACCTTGTAATATTGTCTCATGTAGCGCGAAGTGCGATGATATACGGGCCTTTCTCCTGCATTTGAAAAGTCATATTACCAAAGGTAGGACAGTTACGTGCCCCTTCAGTCAATGTGAAAAAAGATTTACAGTTAAGTCTACTTTCACATCGCACGTGTCAAGGAAGCACTACGGCTACACTGAACGAAGTTTGACTTGATCAACAGCAAATCCAAGCAGCTCTTGTGTTATTAACACTGATGATGACTATTGTGATATGCAACTTGAGAATTCAGGATATTCCTGTTATGAAGACATGGAGGTCTACTTGCATTAAAAAAATGTTCATAGCACTGAAAAAAGGTTGAGAACCACTGCCTTAGGACAGTGGTTCTCAACCTTTTTTCAGTGATGTACCCCTGTGAACATTTTTTAAATTCAAGTACCCCCTAATCAGAGCAAAGCATTTTTGGTTGAAAAAAAGAGATAAAGAAGTAAAATACAGCACTATGTCATCAGTTTCTGATTTATTAAATTGTATAACAGTGCAAAATATTGCTCATTTGTTGTGGTCTTTCTTGAACTATTTGGAAAAAAAGATATAAAAATAACTAAAAACTTGTTGAAAAATAACCAAGTGATTCAATTATAAATAAAGATTTTTACACATAGAAGTAATCAACTTAAAGTGCCCTCTTTGGGGATTGCAATAGAGATCCATCTGGATTCATGAACTTCATTCTCAACATTTCTTCACAAAAAAAGAAATCTTTAACATCAATATTTACGGAACATGTCCATTGTTTTCTACATGGATAGTTGATTGACAGTTGGTGCCGTGTGGCACCGCCAGGTAGGGTCAAACCATCATGGCATGGGGGAAACTCTGGCTTTATGGTAATGAATGGAATAGCCTACTTGATTAGTTGTTCAGTTTATGAACTTACATTCATATTTTGTCGAAGTATTATTCAATAAATATATTTATAAAGGATTTTTGAATGGTTGCTATTTCTAGAATATTTAAAAAAAATCTCACGTACCCCTTGGCATACCTTCAAGTACCCCCAGGAGTACGCGTACCCCCATTTGAGAACCACTGCCTTAGGAGACTAGATGTAAACAGAGTAAAGAGAGAGCGAGTGAGGTGGCCATTCCAAATACTTTTAAAATGCTACCCATATTGGATACTGTTTAGGAACATAAACTGCATTTCTTGACTGTACCAGTTGCTGGTGACAAAGTCACAATAAAACGTTGGATGATCAGCATGGAAGGTGATGTCATCTGCAAAGGCGTCCAACCTAGCTTAATCTCAGGGCTTGCTGCCCTTCTTGCCACCTACTATGTGTTTAACTTGGAATACCAAGAGGAAGGTCCTCGGACATTGGAATTTGTTCAAAGGTAAATCCTCTTTATACTGTTAAAATACTGTTAGGATATTTTATTTTATATTTCTCACCTCTGTTCAGGAATTTGACTTGTCATTTCCCCAATTTGGTGCCTTAAATCAATGACTCTTCTGTTCCTTTGTGGACCTTCTTATTAGGGACCGAAGCACCAGTTTGACTCTAGGATACAGAGAAGGTAGGTAATGTGCAGGTAAAGATATGTTGACTGGGTCAAAGAAGGAAGCACCTGTTTGACCCCAGGATGCAGAAAAAGTAGGTAATTTGCAGGTAAAGATATGTTGACTGGATGATGGCAGGAAGCACCAGCTTGACCCGAGAATGCAGAGCAAGTAGGTAATGTGCGGGTGAAGATATGTTGAATGGGTAAAATGGGTGAAAGAAGGAAGCACAGGTGTGGTCGAGGCCATGCAGACAAGGTAGGTATGTGCAGGTGAAGATATGTTGTATGGTGAAAGAAAGAAGCACCAGTGTGACCCAAGGATGCAGGGAAGGTAGGTAATGTGCAGGTAAAGATATGTTGAATGGGTGAAGGCAGGAAACACCAGCTAGACGCCAGGATACAGAGAAGGTAGGTAATGTGCAGGTAAAGATATGTTGAATGAGTAAAGGCAGGAAACACCAGCTTAACTCCAGGATACAGAGAAGGTAGGTAATGTGCAGGTAAAGATATGTTGAATGGGTAAAGGTAGAAAGCACCAGCGTGACCACACTATGCAGAGAAGGTAGGTAATGTGCAGGTAAAGATATGTTGAATGGGTAAAGGCAAGAAGCACCAGTGTGACCCCAGGATGCAGAGAAGATAGGTAATGAGCAGGTAACGATATGTTAAATGGGTGAAAGCAGGAAACAGCAGCGTAAATACACGGTCCCGTAGATGGAGAGAAAACATAAATAGAGAGAGGGATTGGGGAGGCTTTAGCATTATCTTCCTCTCTGAATTTGTCTTAATGGGTTTTAGAGCATTCACTCATCTACAGCTGTGGTTATGGTATAGGCTCACATATATCCTAAAATTGATATTAATATTTGTGCAGTGCATATTCCTAAATAACAATGTGAGGGGGGTTCTGTATCGACTGCAAGTAATCTTCAATCACAAGAGAATATCTAATATGCTTTCTCTCTTTTTTAGGCGATTCATTGGCGTTAACCCTGAGAGGGGAACAAAGGCTAGCCAGGGAAAGGTGGTGTCCAAGAAGACCGGGAAGCTGGTCCAGAAAAAGGCAGCAACTGTAAATCCTCACGTAGCCACCCTTATAAAACATCTCACAGACTTTGAGTGGGGCGTTATGTAGCCGACAACTAAACACTGGACTCGTGTTCAGTGTTTTGTCTCCAGTTAGAAATTAAGTGGACATGTTATAAATGTTAAAATGCTTTACTGAAAATAAGAAGAATGCACTAAATGTACATTGAATGTATTTGATGCACTTTAAAATAATTGGTTAATAAAAACATAATCTTGCAAGGCCATTTCTCCAGTCATTTTTATGCCAGCAGATTGCAGGGGTTTTGATTTTGAAAAATTAAAAGTTCAACTCATTAACTTCTAGTGGCATTATACTGTAAAGCTCAGTCTATAGTGCTTACAATTATTTTACTGTAATTAACTGTTAATGGATATTACAGTAGATACACTAAAATAACAGTGTAATGCCGCTAAACAGATGACAGTATTATGCTGTGAAGCGTATATTTGATACAGCACAGTACTGTGATACTTTTTAAAGTAATAAACTGTAGTGATAAATCACAGTATGTGTGCTGTAGAAAAACAGTTTTATACTGGAACCATTAGCTGCCAGTAGGTTACTGTAATTAAACGGTGAAAATTCTTACAGTAAGGGAGAGACCCGCCACCCAGCGGAGAAAACTCATTTCGGCCGCTTGTACCCGTGATCTTGTCCTTCCGGTCATAACCCAAAGCTCATGACCATAGGTGAGGATGGGAACGTAGATTGACCGGTAAATTGAGAGCTTTTCCTTCTGGCGCAGCTCCTTCTTACCACAACGAATCGATATAGCGTCCTCATTACTGAAGACGCCGCACCAATCAGCCTGTGCATCTCACGATCCACTCTTCCCTCACTCATGAACAAGACTCCAGGTACTTGAACTCATCCACTTGGGGAAAGATCTCCTGCCCAACCTCGAGATGGCACTCCACCCTTTCCCGGGCGAGAACCTTGGACTTGGAGGTGCTGATTCTCATCCCACTCGCTTCACACTCGGCTGCGAACCAATCCAATGAGAGCTGAAGATCCTGGCCAGTTAAAGCCATAAGAACCACATCATCTGCAAAAAGGAGAGACCTAATCCTGCAGCCACCAAACCGGATCCCCTCAACGCCATGACTGCGCCTAGAAATTCTGTCCATAAAATGTATGAACACATTTGGTGACAAAGGGCAGCCAACACGAGGGTTGGACTCCGGTCCAACCCTCACTGGAAAGGGGTCCGACTTACTGCTGGCAATGCGGACCAAGCTCTGACACTGATCATACAGGGAGCGACCCGCCACAATCAGACATGCCGATACCCCATACTCTCTGAGCACTCCCCACAGGACTTCCCGGGGTGGCCACGGTCAAATGTCTTCTCCAAGTCCACAAAGCACATGTAGACTGGTTGGACAAACTCCCATGCACACTGAAGGACCCTGCTGAGAGTATAGAGCTGGCCTACCGTTCCACGACCAGGACGAAAACCACACTGTTCGTCCTGGATCCGAGGTTCCTCCTCTCCAGTACACATGAATAGACCTTACCGGGAAGGCTGAGGAGTGTGATCTACGATAGTTGGAACACACCCTCCGGTTCCCCTTCTTAAAGAGAGGAACCACCACCCCGGTCTGCCAATCCAGAGGTACCGCCCCTGATGTCCACGCGATGTTGCAGAGTCTTGTCAACTAAAACAGCCCCACAGCATCCAGAGCCTTGCCACCGAGGAGCTTTTTAACTACCTTGGCAACCTCAGCCCCAGAAATAGGAGAGCCCACCACAGATTCCCCAAGCACTGCTTGGCCTGTCGGTATGCCCGCTGCCTCTGGAGTCCCATGAGCCAAAAGGACCAGATAAGGTCTTTCTTCAGCTAGACGGCATCCCGCACTGCTGGTGGCCACCAGCGGGTTCTAGGATTACCGCCACGACAGGCACCAAACACCTTGCGGCCACAGCTCCAATCAGCTGGCTTGACAAGAGAGGCACGGAACATGATCCATTCAGACTCAATGTCCAGCACCTCCTTTGTGACATGTTCAAAGTTCCTCCGGAGGTGGAAAAAGAAACTCTCTTTGACAGGAGACTCTGCTAGGCATTCCCAAAAGACTCTCCCACCATCGGAGCCAGCTCACCAGGTGGTGATCGGTAGAAAGCTCGCCCCTCTCTTCACCCGAGTGTCCAAAACATGAGGCCGCAAATCCCATGACACAACTACAAAGTCAATAATGGAACTGCGGCCGAGGGTGTCTTGGTGCCAAGAGCACATATGGACACCCTTATGTTTGAACATTGTGTTTGTTATGGACAATCCGTGACGAGCACAAAAGTCCAATAACAAAGCACCGCTTGGGTTCAGATCCGGGTGGCCATTTTTCCCAATCACGACTCTCCAGGTTTCAAAGTCGTTGCCAACATGAGCGTTGAAGACCCCCAGCAGAACAAGGGAATCACCCGAGGGAGCACTCTCAAGGGAATCCAAAAAGAGTGGGTACTCTGAGCTGCTGTTTGGTGCGTAAACACCAACAACAGTCAGGACCCGTTACCCAACCCGAAAGCGGAGGGAAGCTACCATCTCGTCTTCTGGGTTAAGTCCAACGTGCAGGCTTTGAGTCGGGGGGCAACAAGAATTGCCAACCCAGCCTCTCATTACTTGCAACGCCAGAGTGGAAGAGAGTCCAACCCCTCTTGAGAGAACAGGTTCCAGAGCCCTTGCTGTGCGTCGAAGTGAGTCCAGCTTTATCTAGCCGGGAACTTCTCCACCTCGCGAGGTGACGTTCCACGTCCCAAGAGCGAGCTTATGTAGCCGATAATCGGACCGCCAAGTGCCCTGCCTTCGGCTTCCGCCCAGCTAACACTGCACCCGACCTCTATGACCCAGCCCATGAGTGGTGAGCCTATTGCAGGGGGGACCCACGTTGCCTCTTCGAGCTGGGCCCCATGGGCACCAGTCGCTCGCCATCGTGCCCCACCTCTGGGCCTGGCTCCACAGGGGAGCCACGGTGACCCGCGTCCGGGCGAGAAAATATCTAGGTCCTCGATTTGTACTTTTCATAAAGGTCTATGAGCTGCTCTTTGTCTGATTCCTCACCTAGGACCTGTTTGTCTTGGGGGACCCTACCAGGGGGCATAGAAGCCCACGGACAACATAGCTCCTAGGATCAGTGGGACACGCAAACCACAAAGGTGGCGGCTCAGAAAGCAGGTTATATAAACATAACTCCAAAACCAAACATGCAAGATGTCTAAACATGCCTGTAATATTGTATCAATGTGAGTTTTACTAGAATCGGTTGTTTTTTTAAGGCTTGCAAACACAAAAAGTTTTTTCTACTCAATATGACAGTAAGTTCTTAAAATGCTGAGATAATGTGAAAAAAACAATACAAATGTATTCCAACATGATTCCTAAACCAAACATGCAAAATGTCTAAAAATGCCTGTAATATTGAATCCATGTGAGTTTTACTAGAATCATTTGTTTTTGTAAGGTTTGCAAATACAAAAATTGAGTTTTATGACAGACACAAGTTAGTTTTTTTACTCATTATAACAGTATAGATGTCATACTATATATTAAAGTTATATGAACATAACTCCAAAACCAAACGTGAATTATGTCCAAAATTGCCTGTAATATTGTATAGATGTGAGTTTTACTAGAATCAGGTTTGCAAATACAAAAATTGGGTTTTATGACAGTATACTGTCACACTCAATATGACAGTATAACTGTCATACTAAATCCATCCATTTTCTTCCGCTTATCCGAGGTCGGGTTGCGGGGGCAGCAGCCTAAACAGAGAGCCCAGACTTCCCTCTCCCCAGCCACTTCGTCCAGCTCTTCTCGGGGGATCCCGAGGCGTTCCCAGGCCATAGTCTTTCCAATGTATCCTAGGTCTTCCCCATGGCCTCCTGCCGTTCGGACCTAGGGAGGCGTTCGGGTGGCATCCTGAGCAGATGCCCGAACCACCTCATCTGGCTCCTCTCAATGTGGAGGAGCAGCGGCTTTACACTGAGTTCCTCCCAGATGACAGAGCTTCTCACCCTATCTCTAAGGGAGAGACCCACCACCCGGCGGAGGAAACTCATTTCGGCCGCTTGTACCCGTGACCTTGTCCTTTCGGTCATAACCCAAAGCTCATGACCATAGGTGAGGATGGGAACGTTGATCGACCGGTAAATTGAAAGCTTTTCCTTCTGGCTCAGCTCCTTCTTCACCACAACGGATCGATTATAGCGTCCTCATTACTGAAGACGCCGCACCGATCCGCCTGTAGATCTCACAATCCACTCTATCCTCACTCGTGAACAAGACTCCTAGGTACTTGAACTCCTTCACTTGGGGCAAGATCTCTTTCCCAACCTCGAGATGGCACTCCACCCTTTCCCGTGCGAGAACCATGGACTCGGACTTGGAGGTGCTGATTCTCATCCCAGTCGCTTCACTGCGAACCGATCCAATGAAAGCTGAAGATCTTGGCCAGTTGAAGCCATCAGGACCACATCATCTGCAAAAAGCAGAGACCTAATCCTGCAGCCACCAAACCAGGCGCAGTCATGGCGTTGAGGGGATCCTCAAAGCCATGACTGCGCCTAGATATTCTGTCCATTAAAGTTATGAACAGAATCGGTGACAAAGGGCAGCCTTGGCGGAGTCCAACCCTCACTGGAAAGGGGTCCGACTTACTGCCGGCAATGCGGACCAAGCTCTGACACTGATCATACAGGGAGACACCCGCCACAATCAGACATGCCGATACTGCATACTCTCTGAGCACTCCCCACAGGATTTACCGGGGGCCAAGGTCGAATGTCTTCTCCAAGTCCACAAAACTTATGTAGACTGGTTGGGCAAACTCCCATGCACACTCAAGGACCCTGCCGAGAGTATAGAGCTGGTCTACCGTTCCACGACCAGGACGAAAACCACACTGTTCGTCCTGGATCCGAGGTTCCTCCTCTCCATTACACATGAATAGACCTTACCGGGAAGGCTGAGGAGTGTGATCTACGATAGTTGGAACACACCCTCCGGTTCCCCTTCTTAAAGAGAGGAACCACCACCCCGGTCTGCCAATCCAGAGGTACCGCCCCCGATGTAGACGCAATGTTGCAGAGTCTTGTCAACCAAGACTGCCCCACAGCATCCAGAGCCTTAAGGAACTCCGGACGGAGCTCATACCCCCGGGGCCTTGCCACCGAGGAGCTTTTTAACTACCTTGGCAACCTCAGCCCCAGAAATAGGAGAGCCCACCACAGACTTCCCAGGCACTGTTTCCTCATAGGAAGACGTGTTGGTGGGACTGAGGAGGTCTCGCTTGGCCTGTCGGTATGCCCACTGCCTCTGGAGTCCCATGAGCCAAAAGGGCTCTTTCTTCAGCTTGACAGCATCCCTCACTGCTGGTGGATTACCGCCACGACAGGCACCAAACACCTTGCGGCCACAGCTTCAATCAGCTGGCTCAACAAGAGAGGAACGGAACATGGTCCACTCAGACTCAATGTCCAGCACCTCCCTCGTGACATGTTCAAAGTTCTTCCGGACATGTTCAAAGTTCTTCAGGAGACTCTGCTAGGTGTTCCCAGGAGACCTTTACAATGCGTTTGGGCCTGCCAGGTCTGACCGGCATCCTCCCCTACCATCGGAGCCAGCTCACCACCAGGTGGTGGTTGGTAGAAAGCTCTGCCCCTCTCTTCACCGAGTGTCCAAAACATGAGGCCGCAAATCCCATGACACAACTACAAAGTCAATCATGCGGCCGAGGGTGTCATTGTGCCAAGTGCACATATGGACACCCTTATGTTTGAACATTGTGTTTGTTATGGACAATCCGTGACAAGCACAAAAGTCCAATAACAAAGCACCACTTGGGTTCAGATCCGGGTGGCCATTTTTCCCAATCACGACTCTCCAGGTTTCACTGTCGTTGCCAACATAGCGTTGAAGTCCACCAGCAGAACAAGGGAATCACCCAAGGGAGCACTCTCCAGTACTCCCTCAAGGTAATCCAAAAAGAGTTGGTACTCTGAGCTGCTGTTTGGTGTGTAAACACAAACAACAGTCAGGACCCGTCACCCAACCCGAAGGCTGAAGGAAGCTACCATCTCGTCTATTGGGTTTAAAGTCCAACGTGCAGGCTTTGAGCCGGGGGGCAACAAGAATTGCCACCCCAGCCTCTCATTAGTTGCAACGCCAGTGTGGAATCTCTTCCACTCTGGCGTTGCAAGTAATGAAAGTTCAGCTCTGTCCAGCCCCTCTGAGAGAACAGGTTCCAGAGCCCTTGCTGTGAGTCCAACTATATCTAGCCGGGAACGTCTCCACCTCAAGCACCAGCTCAGGCTCCTTCCCTCCCAGCGAGGTGACGTTCCATGTCCCAAGAGCGAGCTTATGTAGCCGATAATCGGACCACCAAGTGCCCTGCCGTCGGCTGCCGCCCAGCTCACACTGCACCCTCTATGACCCAGCCCATGAGTGGTGAGCCCTGGAGGGGGGATCCACGTTGCCTCTTCGAGCTGAGCACGGCTGGGCCCCATGGGGACAGGCCCGTCAATCGCCATCGTGCCACACCTCTGGGCCTGGCTCCACAGGGGAGCCACGGTGACCTGCGTCCGGGCGAGAAAAAATCTAGGTCCTCAATAATACTTTTAATAAAGGTCTTTGAGCTGCTCTTTTTCTGATCCCTCACCTAGGACCTGTTTGTCTTGGGAGACCATAGAAGCCCCCGGACAACATAGTTCCTGGATCAGTGGGACACGCAAACCACAAAGGTGGCGGCTCAGAAAGCAGGTTATATAAATATAACTCCAAAACCAAACATGCAATATGTCTAAACATGCCTGTAATATTGTATCAATGTGAGTTTTCCTAGAATCGGTTGTTTTTGTAAGGTTTGCAAATACAAAAATTAGGTTTTACTCACAATGACAAAATCACACTCAATATGACAGTTATTTAAACATAACTCATAAACCACACAAAAAAATGGCTAATAATGCCTGAAATAATGAATCATTGGGAGTTTTACTGAGTTTTACATTTTGCAAACACAAAAAGTAGTTTTTTTACTTGACTGTAATGTTCTTAGAACCCTGAGATAATGGGAAAAAAGCAATAAAAATGTATTTAAACCTAACTCCTAAACAACACATGCAAAATGGCTAATAATGCTTAGGGAGACATGTAACGTTGTTAGTTTAAAAAAATGATCTTTTGTAAAGATATCAAAGATACAAGCTAGTTTTTTTTATTCAATATGACAGTATAACAGTCATACTAAATATGAAAGTTATATAAACATAACTCCAAAACCAAACATGTGTCATGTCTAAAAATGCCTGTAATAATGTATTATTGTGAGTTTGTAAGGTTTGCAAAAACAAAAAGTAGTTTTTTACTCAATATGAAAGTAAAGATCTTAAAATCCTGAGATAATGCGAAAAAAGCAATAAAAATGTATTTAAACATAATTCCTAAACAACCCATGCAAAATGGGTAATAATGCCTGCAGACATGTATCTTTGTTAGTTTTACTAGAAAAATTATATTTTGTAAAGTTTGCAAAGACACAAGCTAGTTTTTTTTATTCAATATGACAGTATAACAGTCATACTAAATATAAAAGTTTATAAACATAACTCCAAAACCAAACATGTGTCGTGTCTAAAAATGTCTGTAATAATGTATTTATGTGAGTTTGTAAGGTTTGCAAAAACAAAAAGTAGTTTTTTCCTCAATATGAAAGTAATGATCTTAGAATCCTGAGATAATGCGAAAAAAGCAATAAAAATGTATTTAAACATATTTCCTAAACACCCCATGCAAAATGGATAATAATGCCTGGAGACATGTATCTTTGTTAGTTTTACTAGAAAAATGATCTTTTGTAAAGTTTGCAAAGACACAAGCTAGTTTTTTTTATTCAATATGACAGTATAACAGTCATACTAAATATGAAAGTTATATAAACATAACTCCAAAACCAAACATGTGTCATGTCTAAAAATGTCTGTAATAATGTATTTATGTGAGTTTGTAAGGTTTGCAAAAATAAAAAGTAGTTTTTTCCTCAATATGAAAGTAATGATCTTAGAATCCTGATATAATGCTAAAAAAGCAATAAAAATGTATTTAAACATATTTCCTAAACACCCCATGCAAAATGGGTAATAATGCATGGAGACATGTATCTTTGTTAGTTTTACTAGAAAAATGATCTTTTGTAAAGTTTGCAAAGACACAAGCTAGTTTTTTTTAATTCAATATGACAGTATAACAGTCATACTAAATATAAAAGTTATATAAACATAACTCCAAAACCAAACATGTGTCATGTCTAAAAATGTCTGTAATAATGTATTTAGGTGAATTTGTAAGGTTTGCAAAAACAAAAAGTAGTTTTTTACTCAATATGAAAGTAATGACTTAGAATCCTGAGATAATGCGAAAAAAGCAATAAAAATGTATTTAAACATAACTCCTAAACAACCCAGGCAAAATGGGTAATAATGCCTGGAGACATGTATCT